>NC_052058.2:73307677-73611919 GCF_903992535.2 Arvicola amphibius
CAAATCCATTACAGTCACTAAGTACCTAAAATATCCCTTTCTTTTCTTTTTAAAGAAATCTACATGCAAATGTGTGCATGTGTTCATACAGCGTTTTGATTTGGTATTTATCAAAATAAAGAAACCGAACTTTGGAATAGGAACTTTACTTCCTAAGAATGTTAATGTGCACAAAAGAAAATGTAATATCCTCTCTCTCAATCTAAGATTTGAGAAACACATTTATATTTTCACATTATTGACTTCTATTTCTCTACGAACAATGTAAGATAAGTCATTTCAGAATACAATGAAATGAACTCATTGCATGCTTCGTTTGCAGTAGTTTAAAAAATTGTTAACAAACAGGAGCCATCAGGTCTTCTGGAAAGTAGAGAAATGAATGTCTAAACTCAGGACAGTGATCTAATTCAAAGTAAGATTAATGTTAAAGATTTGTGATGCCTGTTACTTTGCATTGGTATTCAGTGAGCATGCACAGAACTATGAAGAATAATAGTCCTTCCCGTGTTGTCCAACTTATGTTTAGTCTGTTGACTAGCAAATGCACTACATATCTCTCTTTCTCTATTAATATAGAGCTGCTCTGATTTCTTTTTCAATGCACAATGTAACAGTTATGTGGTCAAAGTTGATGTCATTTAAAATACAGAAACAGTTCAAAGTATAAATGTAAATAATAACTAATATAAATGCTCCACCTGGACCCTTGAGTTCATTCTCTAGAGCATGCACCTAGTAATATTTACCTATGCACTGTGACAGACATGCCAACCCACTCATCACACATTCACAATAATATTTTAAAATTCAGTGTCATTACATTTTGCATTTCTTTAACAAATATTTGTTTATTTGTCCTATATTTTTCTTAATTTTTATTCATTTTACACACTAACCACAGTTCCTCTTTGTTCCCCTTCTCCTACTTTCCCCCTCATCTCCTTCCCAACTCACTCCCATAGATGCCTTAGAAAGAATAAGGACTCCCATGGTGAGTCAACAAAGTCTGCACATTAAGTTGTGGCTGGACCAAGCCCCACCACCCTGTGTCAAGGCTCAGCAAGGGAATGGGCTCCAAAATGTCAGCTCATAGATGATTGATAGGTTTGGTCTTACTGTCAAGGGCCCCTCTAAAAGACCAAGCTACACAACTGTCACCAACATTCAGAGGGCGAAAGGAGAAAGAAAATGTGGTATATTAATACAATAATAATATATTGCTTAGTGGTTAAAAAAATGACACCATGAAATCTGAAGGCAAATAGATGAAAGTAGAAATAAAAATATGCTGAGTGATTTTTCACATCCATGCTGAAAATGCTCTCTCCATATCCCAAAGGCAATCTAAAAGTAAGGCCAACATCAGGCATGAAATGCCTTCTTTTGAGTTGTTGGTTAGGATTATTCAAGTGACTTTCCAAATATACAGGCTATTGTTAATGCCATTAATATTGTCCTACAGGTGGAAGGAAATTCCCTATTATGATGGCATCATTATCCTCCAACAAATTACTTCAAAACCCCTAAGCTGAATTTGACATAAACAGCTCCTCCCAGAGGACTAGCTTTTATGGTTTCTCAGAGTTTTTATTGCTGTGGAGAGGCACTATGACCACAGAAACTCTTACAGAGAAGACATTTTATTAGGAATGGTCACAGTTTCAGTGACTCCATCTTTATCATCTGTACAGGGAGCATGGTGATATGCAAACAGATACAGTGTTGGCAGCTGAGAGAGAGCCTTACATATTACAGGCAACAGCATGTCAACTGAGAGTCTCACTGAGGGAAACTTGAACAAAAGAGATAACAAAGCTCACCACTACAGTGGCACACTTCCTTCAACAAGGTCTCACCTCCTAATAGTGCCACACCTTTTGGGGATCATTTGCCTTAAAAATACCACACATGGTAACAGATAGTGCCATGCAAACTTCAAAAGGATTGCAGCAACCAACAGTCCTAGTAAAATATGAGACATATGAACCACAGGAAAAAAAAAAAAAAAAACAGCATGGCATAACAACGGTAAGGGTGAAGTAGTGGCACTCATGTCTTAGTGAGAACCAAAAGTTTACTAATTATATACAAGATGTGATTGACATTGGAAAATCATGCTTTAGAATAAAGACCTGGCTAACTACCCAGGACTATTGAAGTTACAGGTCTTAGATGAGGACCTGAAACCACACTTTACTAACCCATCACATTCTTTAACTGTACTCTAGATATTTGATCTTACACCCTCACGTAAGCATAGTTCCAACTCTTAAATAAGAAAGCTTGTCTTTACAAAAGATAAAGACCAGTATAGACAACCACAACCAATCAAAATGCAGACCAGTAAAGCCTAATTCCAATAAATACATCTGCGAAACAACCCCCACACATAAGATTCAGGGAACATGATGGAAAAGGAAGAGGAAAGATTTGTAAGAGCCAGAATATTGGTGAATTTGTTGTGAAATCGTTTCTCCTAGCAGTGTCAGAACCACACACTTAAGGACTTACCAGCATGACTATATAAACACAATATTAACAAGGATGAGAAAATTAGTGATGCCAAAATGAATGGGGAAGAAACCCATGCTACATGGAGAACTATAGGTACAGAAAATGTGCAGAAAGTGAGAGAAATAGTCTTCTCAATGGAGGAACTTACTAATAAATTACACAATGGAAATAGTCCTAAAAATACATATACATGGACCACAATATAGATGAGCATGTTATATTTTGGAATATATATGCATATACATATATCTATATATGTACAATACACAACAATTGATAAGAGGCCATATTTTAAAAGACAGTAAGGAGAGGTAGACAGATGGGAGAATTTGAAGGGGAAAAAGTGAAAAAATGATGTAATTATATTATAATTTCTAAAATAAAAGAAAAATTCCAACACAGTTTTCACAGACACTGTAAACCTAATATCAAAGCTCAATTCAATAGGTATTTGACCCAGGTTTGCAAAAATAATCAAAAGGAATGAAAATACTGCTGAAGTTATTACTATATCTTTTTCAACTTTCTTTTTATTTATTGTGTCTTTCACATCATCCATCTTGATCCCATTCATTTCATATACCTTCATATCTGCTCTTTGCCTTTGCAACTTCTCCTCAAAGTAAAATTAACAGAAAAAAACCAAAAGGAAAAAAAATATCATCATGGAAGTTGTAGTGTGACATAGTAACTCATGCAGTAAAGTCATATATCATATGTATCCACTGTATGAAACCATTCATTGCAAAGAGTCATTGATCTTGTGTGAGGCCTCTGGTTTCTGCTATACCATCACTAGGCCCTCACTAGGACTCCTTTTGGATATCCTTGGAGATCCTCTAGCTTTGGGTCTGCCGGGCTGGTTGCTTCACACGCACCAGCAGATCACAAATGTGGAGGATGTTGGATTGGAAGTTATAAGCCTAGTTCTGGACCTGGGTAGTTGAAGGGTTGGTGAGCCTTCTGGCTCCAGACTGTCTTCACCAACAGGGTGAGGACATGAGAGGGACATAGCTGGTATCACCATCCTCATTGCCTTTGCTATGGGCTCTCCAGTTCACCCCTCGCAGTTATGAGTAAGGGGACAGAGTACTACTTCTTTCACATCCTTGGGGCTCTCCTGCAGCTATATATTCAGGGCTAGCTCTACTCTAACTCTATTATATTGCCCAGATGAGGTGTCGTGGTCAACTCTCCCATGTGCTTTAGCTAGTGAGGGGCAGGAACAGCTCTCCAGGTCTTATGACCACAGGGCACCTCTCCCATCTGCTACAGGCAGCAAAGGGGGTGCATCTCTCCCCTGCCCACATCATCATATGGCAGATGAGGGGTGGGGCTTTATTTCCCATGCTCACATTCTCTGTGTAGTTCACCACAACTCTACTCTATCTAAGAGAAAGCATGTTCCTGCCAAAGGCCATGAAAGACGTTGTGGGACCAAGAAACTCACACCACACGCAGTTTCAGGGCTCCAAGGACTGAAAAAAGGCCAAGAGACTAAAACACAGTCCTGCCCCAGCTTTGAGGGGAAATGTGGGCCAGTCTGTCAACATTACTATGGAGAGAAAATGTATGGTATGCTATGGAAGAGAAGGGGAGGGGTAGTGTACAGAGGCATATCTGAAGAGGTTAGAGCCATGAGGAACAGGTTAAGGTGGGTGTCTCAGGGGCCCTGGTGAAGTCTGGGCCTGAGCTGTTGCCTGGGTCCCACATCTAGGTCTGTGTTGCAGCCATGGTCTGTGTTGATATCTGAGACTCCTGGTACCACAGAAGGCAGAAAAAGGGCTTTACACAATTGGTCTCCTACCTCACTGGCCACAACACTAGTGAGAAGTGGTCCTGCCCCTCACAGACTGAAACACACAGAAGGGAGTGTCCTACAATTCACCTGGGTCGCACATTAGAGTTGACCCTGTTCATAGGGGCATGGGCAAACTGGCCCGGAGGGTGTGAGAATGAAGAATGGAAGAGGATGTTGAGCCCCTCTTGTATCTACCATAATGCTAGCATACAAGGGAAAAGATATCCTTCTGCCCTCACCCCTCAATAGCTGCAACAGATGGTGGTCCTGATCCAACCCCTCACCAGCTACAGTACTTGGCAGAATGGGCCCTGTGCCTTTCCCAGGCAGCACAGTAGAGATGACCCTACTTAATCAGACCTAAGGACATGAGAGGGGCATAGCTGGTATCACCATCCTCATCTGTGATGTGGTACTGGGGATAGCTCCTACTCTTGTCCCCACACCCTCCATTTTACCATCTCCAACATCTGGGAAAGCAGGTTTTTGTGGATGACCAGCCTTGACAAAAATATCACTTGCCATGGTGGGAGCATGGGAATTAGAAATATAATAAAATATACGGATATGTGTGTAAAAATAATACAAGAGAAACACAGAATGGTACCAGGAGGGAGTTCCAGTGAATACTGAAATCACCGACATTTAATTTCCAATTGCTTAAAATACCCTGGACCCCAAAAACTTGGATTAAGATAAAACTGCATTAACATGGTACAAGGAAATGAACAGACAAGTTGAATATTGTAGGTTACTAGAACAAGGCAAGTAAGAAACACTAGACCAAAACATTCTGTGGGCAAATTACACCTTTGGTGAAATCCATTGTTACAGTCTTAATGGAGTAGGAACTTCGTTGGATCCTTAGACTTCTGTTTGGAGTAGAAATGTATCTTATTCTCTATTCATGAAATACAATGTCTGGATATTATTGTCAACAAATGTTGACAATAACCTTAAGAGAACAGAACTTTCTGATCTAAATCTAGGTGTGCCCTTTGTTTGAGACAGAAACATACAATAACCTTGATGGAACAGAGATAAGCACCAACTCTCTGACCTATGAACAAGGTGAAAATAGGCTCACAGTTTTAGACCTCTACAGGCCCTGTACCTTGTTTGGGCAGCACAGCAGAGCTGACCCGATTGACAGCAGCACAGGTAAGGGATTGGAAATCTGACTTCACCTGTCATCTGTCATACAGTCACATGGGTAGGGGAGAGAGGCTCTCTTCCATAACCCCTCAGAACCTGTGGCAAGGGTAACAGCTGGCCCTGAGGTCATAAGATCATGAGAGTTGCCCTTGTCCCCACCAGGTATATTACTAAGGAGAGCAAGCTCTGCATCTCACATGAGCAGTGCAATACAGTAAACACTGTTGGCAGAGGTGTGGGTGAGCCAGCCCCAAAGCTGTGAGATTGGGAGAGCTGTCCTTACTACTTGTCTGTCATGTGGCAGAGTAAGCAGGGAAGAGATGTCCTACTTACCCTTTGCCCCTCACTACCTGTAATATAGGAGGGGGCTGACCCTCCCCTTGTGAGCTGCAGCTCTCAGAAAATAAGGTCATCATCCTTTCCTATGCAACATAGTAGAGCTAACTGTGATGGCACTGGTTCAGGTGAGCTGACCCTGAGTGTGTGAGAGTAGAATACTTGGCCACACTCCCCTCATTTGACATGTGGTGGTGAGAGTGAGCAGAATATGCCCTCACTCCTTGTCCCTACTATGTCTGGTGGGTGGAAGGATGATGTTTCCCCTTAATAGCTGCAATACCTGCTACAGCACTTGGGAGAATGGGTCCTGCACCTTGACTAGGCAGCATAGTAGAACTGACTCTACTATATTTTTAGTTATGTTATTGAGCAAAATGGAATTTAATTTTGGACACTGATGAAAGTCTGTGTCATACAATCACTTCATCTTTAGCAAAGAAGTAAAAAGACAATTGGGAAAAATACAGAATCTTTAGAAAATGGTTGCTAGTCAAACTGTACACATAGACATATGTAGATCAATAAAGATAGATCTTTACTCTCATTGTACAATGAAAAAGTCCATATATATAAAGAACTACAACATAAAATATGATGGAGGAGAAAATAGAGAATATTTTTGAACATATGAGTCCAGGAAAATATTCTGAAAAGACCATGGACTCCTTCTCTATGACAGAATTCCCTATTAGCTATTGGGGGAAGAATGCCAGCCCTTCATAGTCTTCAGTGGGAGATATTTTAAAAAGCTAGGGTAAAGAAAGTTGTTTTTTAAGTCAGGGATGGTGATGTCACCAGAAGTTCCTTTATTGTACATAATTATCTTATCTATCCTGGTTTTTTTTGTTTGTTTGTTTCTCCATATGTAGTTGAATACCATTCTTTGTCAAGTTCTACTATAGAGGTATAGTTGTAAAAAAATACCATCTTGGTATTGACATAAAACAGACATATGGAACAAAGGAATGGAACTGAAGACAGTTGCATTAATCCACACAACTATTAATACCTGATTTTTGACGAAGAAGACAAAATTCTACAATGGAAAAAATAAAGCATTTTCAATAAATGTTGCTAGCATAACTGGATGTCAATATGGAGAAGACTGCATATTGATCCATATCTATAACCGCGCACTGATTCAAGTTTTTGTGGATCAATCACTTCAGCAGAAATCCAGTTTACACTGAACCCAATAGAAAAGAAAGTTGAACATGGCCTTGAACACATTGAAACAGAAGATCTCTTTCTAAATATAACACAATTATCACAAACGTTGAAACAATCAGTAAGTAGGACCTCCTGAAACTGAAAAGCTTCAGTAAGGCTAAGAACACACTAAACAAGATAAAATGACAGCCTACAGAATGGGAAAAGATCTTCCCCAACCCTGTATCATGAGGATCCTTGCTTGTTGGGGCTTTTGTCCTACCCAATTCCCACAGCCGGCAAGTCCCAAAGAAAATCACACAGAGGTCTCCATAAGATTATAAACGGATTAGCCCACTAGCTCAGTCTTCATATTAGCTCTTATAACATATATAGCCCATTATTCTTATCTATTCTTATCCACATGGCCCAGTACCTTTTTCAGCAGGGCAGGTCACACCCTGCTTCTTCGGTGATCTGGGCAGGACTGCCGAAAAAGCTTCCTTCTTCCCAGAATACTCCTGTTCTCCTTGTTCTGCTTCTACTTCCTGTCTGGTTTTCCTGCCTATATTTCCTGCCTGGCTATTGGCCAATCAGCATTTACTTAAAACATAATTGACAGAATACAGACAATTTTCCTGCACCACAACCCTACATCTGACAGAAGGCTAATCTCCAAAATATGAAGTAATTTCTAGAATTCAAGAAACTAGAAATCAAAATACCAAAGAATCTAATAAAATATGGCATACATATCTAAACAGAATTCTCAATTGAAGAATCCCAAATGGCTAAAATACATTTAAGGAATTTCAACATCCTTAGTCATTAAGGAAATGCAAATCAAAATGGCTCTAAGATACTATTTTACACCTGTCATATTGACTAAGATCAAAAACACTAAAGAGAACCTACGTTGGACAGAATGTGGAGTAAGGTGAACACTCCTCCACAATTATGGTCGGAGTGCAAACTTTTACAGCCTCTTGGGAAAGCAGTGTGGTGGTGTCTTAGAAAATTGGGACTACATCTACCTCAAGACACAACAATACCACTTTCGGGCATATACTCCAAGGATGCTCAAACATAACACAAGGACACTTGTTCAACTCTGTTCACAGCAGCATTATTTGTAATAGCCAGAACCCAGTAACAACCTAGATACTCCTCAACTAAAGAGTGAATAAAAAAAAATGTGGTACATTTACACAATTGAGTATTACTCAGCTTTAAAAAACGATGACATCTTGAAATTTGCAGGCAAATGATGGAACAAGAAAAAATTATCCTGAGTGATGTAGCCCAGAACCAGAAAGGCAAACACATTTATGTACTCACTCATACTAGATGTAAAGCAAAGGATAACCAAACTACAATCAATAGCCTCTGAAGGCATAAGTTACAAAATAATCCCACACCAGTTTGGAAATATGATTAATAAAAGGGTTAATTATTTAAGGGGAAAACTTACAGATCACTGTCCTAGACAACAGCTTTCTGAGCGAACAGGAACAGAGTCTAGCACCCAGAAGTGGGAGCCAGAAGCAAGAGAGCCAGAGCAGGGCTACTGCTGCTTTTTAAAGCAAAAGAGACCACCCCTAAGTAGGCTGGTATCTCAAAGGCCATTAGCTGAAGGAATGGAAGCAGCTCCAGCATCAAGCATCCAGAGAAGCTAGGTAACAAGAAAGACACTAAGAGGGACATATGTTGCCATGTAAAATGGAAATAGATTATATCTATTAGATAGATAAACTGGGGGTGGAGGACAGGAGATGAGAGGATGGGGGTCAAAAACATTAGGGAATGGAATAGTAAAATTGGGGAGGGATGAAGTGGAAAAGCAATGAAAGATATATCTCAATAAAGGGAGTCATTAGGAATCCACAATGATGACCCCAGCTAAGATTCCTAGCTATAGTGGAGTGGGCACCTTATCTGGCCTTCCCCTGTAATCAGATTGGTGACTATCATTATTGTCATGATAGAACCTTCACACAGTAACTGATGGGAGTAGATCCACATCCAAGCACTTGTCTGAGGTCTAGAATTCCAGTTGAAGAGAGGGAGAAGAGATTATATGAGCAAGGGAGATATAGATCATTATGAGAAATCCACAGAGACAGAAAACTGACCAAACCTTGTGGGAGTTCAAAGACTCAAGATCGACAACTAAGGAGCCTGCATTGGTCTGAAGTAGGCCCTATATGTGTAGGCTACAGTTGTCTAGCTTGTTCTGTTTTTGGGACTAAAATCTATCCCTGGTGCATGAGCTGGCTTTTTGGAACCCATTTTCTATGGTGGAATTCCTTGCTCATACTTGATGCAGGAGAGGAAGGGTTAAACCCCATCTCAACTTAATGTGTCAGGCTTTTTAGACTCCCCATGGAGACTTTACCCTTTCTGAGAAGTGAATGGGAGGCGGGGCAGTGGAAGGAACTGTGGTTAGGATGTAAAATGAATAAAAATTAATAAAAAAGGAAGTTGTTTTTTTTTTTCGTTGCAGTGCCATCCAATTTCTCTCCATATTATACACTATATGGACCACCATTCAGGTTTCTGCATGATCATATTATTATCACTAAATCACTTACTTCTTTACCTAGCATCTATATAATAAACCTATCTTTTCAGGTCTTTCTCTCTCTCTAGGCTTCTCTCAATGAAGAGGCTAATCTCTATTCTTTGAGATGGAAATTTTCTACTATTTTTCTAGCAAATGCATGTTCCTAACAGATTAAACTATTTTATGAGTTCTGTGAATCACTCCCTAGAATGCTCATAATCATTAATTTTATGTGAATTTTAGCATATCAGTTTGTTTACTACTCCTATGCTTTTTGCATACAGCTTTTTTTTCCATTTTGATGTTTATTTATGCATGAAAGCCCAGTATGGTGGTTTTAGTTCTCAGTATATCTGTTCTTTTTTCCCTTGATTTTTTCCTCTAAGAAAATAACTACTTATCTAACACTACTATCAGTGTTCATTCTAGCTAATGATCAGACATCAATAATTAATTATCATTGTACAGAGTGACTAAAGAAGATCCATGAGAGACATTTTGCATGTCGAAGCAGCACTGAGATTTGCTTTAAAATTTTCTTCGAGATCACCAAAATGTTTCAGATTTGACACAATAAATATACAATTTTAGCTGGGTGGTGGTGGCACGCACCTTTAATCCCAGCATTTGGGAGGCAGAGGCAAGCAGATATCTGTGAGTTCCTGGCTTTGTCCTCTACAAGAGCTGGTTCCAAAAGAGGATCCAAAGGTATAGAGAAACTCTGTCTCAAAAAAAGAAAGAAAAGAAGAAAAAATATACAATTTTATTTTACCTCATTCTATTAGAAATTTTATATATACTACTTTTGAATTGATAATTATATTTTATCCTAAAGCCAAAGATACGTGTATATCCTTGTATCCTTGGTTTTATACTTATGTGTATAGATATATAATATGAGAGTTAGATATAGAAAAATAGATACATAGATAGATACATAGATACATAGATAGATACATAGATAGATACATAGATACATAGATAGATACATAGATACATAGATACATTGATACATAGATAGATACATAGATAGATACATAGATACATAGATAGATACATAGATACATAGATAGATACATTGATACATAGATAAACTGACAGACAGCCAGACAGATAGAAATTGAATGGAAAAAAAGGTTTATACAAGTTGTAACAAACAAATTAATCTCTCTTTAAAAATGTTTTTCCCCCATTCTTTGATGAGTCTTTGCTTTGTATTATTGAACTGCATAGAAAGCATCACATTAAAAAGGAATGGGATACTGTAGAGAAATCTTTAGCAGAATTTTAGAAAAAATTTAAAACATTTATGCCATCTAATCCAAACGGACTCAGACCACAATCATCATTGTTATTGAACGCTACTCCTACATGGTTGCTTTCAATAGTTATGGTAGACTTTAGGAACTTGCTTTCAAGTTTTTATTATTGCTGATTTTAGAAAATGATACACACACATCATCTGGTCTGAGACATAGAAAAATACACAGTGTAAGGTTGTAGCTATATGTTTTCTTAAGTGATAAAAGTTGGTTGCAAGGGGGAAAAGACAGGTCAGTTTGGAAGTTATATTGTTTTGTTAAAGACCAGTTAAACACATGTTTGTTTATATAGTAAGCTAACAGTCTTAAATCTTAATTAATGAACCTCAAGTGGATTTACAGTTTAGAAGGTGGGCCATGATAATCGTGGCAGACAGGATGGTGACAGGTAGGTATGTTAGAGCTGACAAGATGATGTGGAAAACAAAGCAGAGAGTACAAACTAGAAAAGTTATGGGTTTTTGAATCCTCAAAACTCATCCCTAGTGGCGTACTTCCTTCTGCAAGATCATACCTACTAATCCTTCCCTAATAGTTCAGTCAGCTGGAGAACATTCAAACCTATGAGCCCATGAGGATCATTACCATGACAATTCCAAATTTAAAATTTCAATTTTCTATACTACCTCCTTAAATACTGAGGATTGTAGACAGGCGGCGGTGGCGCACGCCTTTAATTCCAGCACTCGGGAGGCAGAGGCAGGCGGATCTCTGAGTTCGAGGCCAGCCTGGTCTACAAGAGCTAGGTCCAGGACAGGCTCTAGAAACTACAGGGAAACCCTGTCTCGAAAAACAAAAAGAAACAAAACAAAAAAATACTGAGGATTGTATATACTGTCTGTTGCAGTTTAAATAATAAATGTCCTTCATAAGGTCTTGTCTTTGACTATTTATTTAGTCACTAGTGCATGGAGCTATATAGGAAGGTAAAATAGGCTTGTTATAAGGCTGACATCAGTGGTAATGGGCTTTGAATTCTTAAAGCCTAGGTCCTAGAAAACTAGTCACTCCACTTCCCAGTTTGCTCTCTCCATTTCTTATTTGCAGTTGAAGATGTGATCTCTCAACTTCTTGTTAGAGCTGCCTGGTACCGTGCTGCTCCTACTAGTATGTGTGCTCTCTCTAGAACTATACGCCAGAGTTAAGTTGCCTTTATTCATAACTGAAAACATTAACTGTTATGCTGTATTTTCAGGACCTGGGGCTATCTCTGCTTCTCAGTTAAATGAATGAGAACATATACCTTATAATCAACATTTTCTCAAATGATAATATATTTGAAGTTTTATTGAGGATAATTTTCTCATCATATTGTTCTCTGGCTGATTCTAAAGAGCAGACCATACTCCATTGCCATACTTCATTGCCATTAGCTCTTAGCCTTTAACTCATCACAAATATAGTAATGGTAATACAATGAACTCCATACTTGTTATCCAAGGACTATCCCCATGATTCATAAAACAAACAATTGATGGCCCAAGAATACCCAATAATTCCAGAACACTTCAGTTCACAATCACTAGTAGTACTTCACATCGCAAGGTCCTAGAAAACTAGCCACAGTTCAAATTGGAATCTATACCAATCTAAAAGGAAACCTTTGCTTTTGAATGAAAAAAAAAAACATAGAATATAACAAAATGTGTAAAATATCCAACATTCCAGTGATTAAAAAGGAGGGATTTGACTGGCAAAAAATTGTTTAATTTAATTTAAAATTTTAACACCATTAATTAGATGCAAATTAGTTTTCATTATCACATATTGAAATACCTACATGATGCATTACAATCACCTTGCAAAAATAATCTCAGCTATATTGAGTTGAAGAGTGAAAGATGCTTGGAAAGACAGTATTTCCCACCAGATCCTTTCTTTCTCAGTCTGGGTCTTACTTAGTGTTTCTATTGTTGTGAAGAGACACCATGATCATGGAAACTCTCACAGAGAAAACATTTAATTGACCTGCTCACTAACAGTTTCAAAGGTTCAGTCTATTACCATCATGTTGGGGAACATGGTGGTTTGTAGGTAGACATGTTTCTGAAGATGTAGCTGAGACTCCTACAACTTATGGGCAGCAGGGAGTTGACTGAGACACTGGACGGTAATATGAGCATAGTCTCTCTCATAGCCTCCCCCACAGTGACACATTTCCTCTAACAAGGCCATAGCCACCCAAACAAAGCATTACTCACTAATAGTGACACTTCCTATGAGATTATGGTGGCCAATTACATTCAGACTACCACAGTATCTTATACACTTTCTAATCACTCTTCTATGACATGCCCTGAACCATGGAAAAAAATGATATCAATGTTCCATTTATATATTTATTTAATGCAGAGAATTCAACAGTTACTTATTCTCAGCATTTTGACTATGTTGATGTCTGAGGTTTTGCTAACCACTGAAAAATGATGCTTGCTAAAATGATGTGATTTCAACAAAATTGTCTTATAATACTTGTCCTTGTTATATTCTTTCTGAGACCAATTGTCACTATCTGTACCTTTCATTTGGTATCTAAGTTTTAACATAATTGTCAAATAGAGTTTTCTAGAATTCAATTGTTTCCAGCTCTTAAATAACACTCACATCAAAAAATCTTCCATAGGAGAGATGTGCAAACAACTTTCAAGATAAAATTATTACTTAAGTCAGGAAGGAATTTGGAGAGAAGTATGAATATTTAAAGTTTCTAAGAGAGAACACAATGGGGTGCTGTCCCTCTAACCCCCAAATCCTAGTAGTACCATAAACTGAAATAAACGTTCCTTTCTGGTCAAGCCACAAGTAACAGAATGAACTTGTTCAATAAAGTTATAAAAAAAAAAAAAAACCCTAGTACCATGCTGTTTTCTTTTTTTTTCTTTTTCTTTCTTTTTTTCTTTTTTTTTCTTTTTTTTTCTTTTTTTTTATTAAAAATTTCCATCTCCTCCCCCTTCCCTCCCCTCCCTTCCACCCATACCCCCACCACTCCACCCCTCTCCAAGACAAAGAGCCATCAGGGTTCCCTTCACTATGTTAAGTCCAAGGTCCTCCCAGCTCCCCCTAAGTCCAGGAAGGTGAGCAACCAAACTGACAAGGCTCACAGTGAGCCCGTCCATGCTGTAGAGGTCATGTTCATTGCCGTTGTCCTTGGTTTCTCAGTCCTCCTCCGCCGTCAGCCACATTCAGAGAGTCCGGTTTGGTCCCCTGTTCCATCAGTCCCATTCCAACTGGACTTGGTGGTCTCCCGTTAGATCTGTCCCACCGTCTCAATGGGTAAACGTACTCCTCACGGTCCTGACTTCCTTGCTCATGATCTCCCTCCTTTTGCTCCTCATCGGGACCTTGGGATCTCAATCCGGTGCTCCTATGTGGGGCTCTGTCATTTTCTCCATCCAATGCCAGGTGAAGGTTCTATGGTGATATGCAAGATATTCATGAGTATGGCAATAGGATCTGGACATTTCTGGCACCCTCTCCTCAGCTGCCCAAGGACCTAGCTGGGGGCGTCTTCCTGGACACCTGGGAACCCCTCTAGAGTCAAGTCTCTGCCAACCCTAGAATGGCTCCCTTCTTGTCCTGAGTCAAACGCTGACTTTTGCAATCATGATTATGTTCATGGAAAACATTGCATGGTCAAAACCGCAACAGAAGAAAAAAGGGCTCCTAAATTAGTGTCTGAAGTATATCCTCTTATGCTGGTAGGTCCTTATTGACTTTCCGGATCCCTAATTCCATATAGTATGCTTAATAACATAAGCTGATCTTTTCCTACTCTATCCTGCTTTGGGTCAATTCTTTTGCTTCTTTCAAGTTCATCAGTACAATAGAGTCAGTTTCCTTGCCTTAAGCTCATGAGTGGATTCTGTGTTACACTGGGAAGGTGAAGCCATTATGTAATGGAGAACTGAGGAGACTGACTGTTATAAAAAGGCAAAGTGTTTGCAAGGAATTGAGTAGGGTTGTTCAAAGAAAAAGACCATAAGCACTGCACGCAACAAAGTAAAAGGGCACAGCAAAGCTTGTAGAAGCCAAATGAGGTCTGAAAGAATACTATACTGCACACATGGTGCAATAGATGCTGATATTTGCCCACTTAGATTTTCTACTGTTTTCATTATATATACAATCTCAAACTATGAGTCAAAATATGTCTCCCTTCTCTAAGGTAATTTCTTGTTGGTCATGCATAAACAATTGTGTGAAAATTTAGATGGAGTTAAATACAAGTTAGGATAACTGTTATGAGAGTAATTTGAGGGAAAGGAAGATGGGATAAAAGTCGTCCATACTTTTCTCACCCCATCCCCCCTCCCCCCATCCCACCCCACCCCTATGTTCCCATTTTTTGTCCGGCAATCTTGTCTACTTCCAGTATCCAGGAGGATAACTATATGTTTTTCTTTGGGTTCAGTGTGAAGTGGAGGATGGGAAAAGCTTGGGGGAATAGGATGGTTGGGATATAGGAAGGGTGGATATGGGAACAAGGAATTATATATCTTACTTAAGGGAGCCATTCTAGGGTTGGCAGAGGCTTGACTCTAGAGGGGTTCCCAGGTGTCCAGGAAGACGCCCCCAGCTAGGTCCTTGGGCAGCTGAGGAGAGGGTGCCAGAAATGTCCAGATCCTATTGCCATACTCATGAATATCTTGCATATCACCATAGAACCTTCACCTGGCACTAGATGGAGAAAATGACAGAGCCCCACATAGGAGCACCGGACTGAGCTCCCAAGGTCCCGATGAGGAGCAAAAGGAGGGAGATCATGAGCAAGGAAGTCAGGACCGTGAGGAGTGCGTTTACCCATTGAGACGGTGGGACAGATCTAACGGGAGACCACCAAGTCCAGTTGGAATGGAACTGATGGAACAGGGGACCAAACCGGGCTCTCTGAATGTGGCTGACGGTGGAGGAGGACTGAGAAACCAAGGACAACGGCAATGAATGTGAATTCTACAGCATGGACGGGCTCACTGTGAGCCTTAACCTTCACCTGGCGATGGATGAAGATAGAGACAGAGCCCCACACTGGAGCACCGGACTGAGCTCCCAAAGTTCTGATGAGGAGCAGAAGGAGAGAGATCATGAGAAAGAAAGTCAGAACCATGAGGGATGCGTTCACCCACTGAGATGGCAGGACAGAACTAATGGGAGACCACCAAGTCCACTTGGAATGGGACTGATGGAACATGCGACCAAATCGGACTCTCTGAAAGTGGCTGATGGTGGAGGCTGACCGAGGAGCCAAGGACAATGGCGATGGGCTTGGTCTCTACGACATGGACGGGCTCTGTGTGAGCCTTGTCAGTTTGGTTGCTCACCTTCCTGGACCTGGAGGGAGTTGGGAGGACCTTGGACTCAACATAGTGTAGAGAACCCTGATGGATCTTTGGCCTGGAGAGGGAGGGAGTGGGGGTATGGGTGGAGGGGAGGGGAGGAAAGGGGGAGGAGGAGCGGAGGAGATGGCAATTTTTAATAAAAAATAAATAAACTGGAAACAAAAAAAAGTCGTCCATACTTAAAATAACAAAATTATATTTTTCTTATTTACAACATTAGTTTTCATTACAAAGTGTATGGATAGTTAACTCAGTCCAACTGAGTTCACTATGAACTAACATGAGGGAATGTTCACTTGAGGGAAAATAAAGCTGAAAAATTCTGAATATTTATACACGGAAGTTTAATCATTTGTCAAGAGAAAATTAGCTTTGATAATTTTGACAAAATGTAAAAATTAGAATAAATGATCCATTTTATCCTATATAGCATAAATGTTTATTTATGTATATATGTGTGTATTTACTATATATGCTAAATACACACAGTAAATAATAAATAAATTTGAAATAAGTTTATATGGAAGCTTTTATATTTTGCACATTGCTTTGTCCATGATAAAACTGTGACTAAGTCATCAAATTACATTCTATTGGTATGATACGTCAGCATATTTATAAATCTATATGTGTGAAAGAATCAGCTTCTGTTAATTGACAATGGATATCGTTTTAACACAATTGTCTTTACCTATCTTAGTTTTGTTAACTAATTATTTTAAATTATGCAATTTTAAAATTTATTTCATATCAAGATTTATAAAAAATGTTTTCACCATTAAATCACTGTGTCATTCTCAGTGATTTTTATATTCTACCAATTAACTTTTAACTAATTTTTTATTTTCTGAGAAAACATTCTTTGAATAATCGCTGTTCATTATTAAGTGGATTTTTAAATTGTTGGCTACAATTATTTGTTATTTTTAGCTATGTGTATATTATGCTTTAATCTCTTTATGAACCTAAAAAGTCACAACATTGTCCCACAATTTTTTAATAAGGGATCACTGCTTGATTTTCATCTGCTTTACTCCTCCTAGCATCTATAGAACCTTCAGATCTTTTTACAGACTCACCAGTGTTCCTGGTGGCATAGAAAAGAGCCCATTACTTCCTTCAACCTCTCTAGTCCCCAGATACGTGCCTGAAATCTTCCAGTGCTTTTCAGTCTCCTCTGACAATAAAGTTGCGTAGTATATCTGGCTGGTATTCTTGATCTCTCATTGTTGTAAGTAGCCAGTCTTACTACGGTCAGCTGTGGCTGCATTCCTTGTAGTTTGTAGCTGATTGAATAGAACAGAAATCAGAAATGAAGGAAGTACTGTCCCTGTCAATTGTATAATGAATATCTTACTGTAAGAAAAGTCTAAAGTTATGGTAAATTATTTCAAAAATTGAATCTAAGAGAATGAGTCATCATCAGAAATCACTGAAGAACGTATTACAAAAGTAGATGAAAGAGAGAGAAAGCAACAATCCTATGATGCCAACATAAACATGTTGATACATATCAGGAGAAATAAAAGCACCTTAATAGAGTCACCAGTTTGAATAAAAATAATTTTAACACTGTAGATTTTGATGAAAGTTAGAAAACAATAAAGCCATAATTTTTGAACACTGTTTTGTGTAAGCAGAGACTGCTCTCAATGTTTCCCAGCCACCCAGACACAAATAATAACCCAGAAACTATATTAATTACAATGTTGTTTTTCCTATTTGCTCAAGCTTCTTATTAACTAACTCTTATATCTTAAATTAACCCATTTCTGTTAATCTGTGTATCACCATGATACTGTGACAAACCAGGTAAGGTTCTGTTCTGGCATCTTTCTCCTTCCACAGCTACATGATGTCTCTTTGACACTGCCTACTCTCTCTCTATATATATCTCTTCCAGCCTGGCTATATTCTACCATGATATAGATTGAAGCAGCTTCTATATTAACTAATGGTAATAAAACATATTCATAACATACAAAGGAAATCCCACATCATATTTGGAGGTTCTTCCCAAGAAGTTTGGGCAAAGGTATAAAGAGTCAAATAAACTTTTATTTTCAGTAATGATCTTCTGGTTCCTAAAACCTAAATCATAAATCCTGGTTTCTTTACCCTAGGCTTTTACATAGGCTTTTCCAATATTGGAAAAAGATGCCTTAAAATTATTAGTAAAATTTTTCCAAAATTGAAATGATAAGAAAATTAAAGCCTATCATAACAAAATTTATAACAAAGTAGACCGAACTATGGTCCAAAACAGAATATATCCATTTGTAGAATTCTCACAGAGAAAACAGACAAGAAATTATAATGTAAAGCATAACAGACCAAACTCAATAAATTAACCAAATTTTCTAGATATGTACACTCACTACCATCAATAGAGAATATACACATTTTTAAATTGTAATCCAAAGTTTGGGCTTGTAGGTTGTGACACTTCCTTCCCTAGAGTTAAGGACCTGTCCAACCTAGTCTGTGTTTACCACATGCCTGACCATCATTCCCCATTGCCAGACCTAAGCATGTTCCTTTGCTTTGCCTAAGTACACACACCACATGGTACTTGTGCAGCCCCATTATTCTGCCAGTCTTCTCAGGAGGGAACAGAAGTTTTCTACTAGTGATAGAAGGCTTTTATGAAGCAATTTTTCCTACCTTAGGTCCCTAGAAGGCCTTGAGTGCCCTTCAAAATGTTAGAAACATTATTAAAAGTGACCTTACTGTGTGTTCTCTGTGAAAATATGGTCGTATTCCACCCTGCACTGTTTGCAATAACAGTTTTTGTTTCTTTCTTCATTTCCTATGCCAGAGGCAATGGGCAGGGGTTGTCTTTAATACTCAGCTGAAGATTCCTCTTCTGTTTTCACATAGAAATATAATTTTCATGTTTTGCCAAAAGAAAGTAAAATAACATATGGACAGGAGTAACTTGCCACTTATTAAAACTTAGAGAAGCACAAATTTGATAAAACTATGAAGACAGTAGGGATATGAAGACATGAAAGAAATGAAATAATTCATAATTCAAACATTAAAGTATTACAAGCTTCTTTGACTTATGAGAGAATTGTTAGGAAAAAACTAAAAAGATTTAAAGAGTCAAAATTATATGTACATTTTATTTCATAAAACATGAAATAAATCAGAATAGGAACAATATGAACACCTGTCTATGGATATGTTTTGGTATGTAGGCATAATATAGTATTACACTAAGAGGTTCATTAAGTAAAAGAGTAGAAACGGGAGTTGAAATGCATACTGATTATTCTAAATTTCAGTTACTGATATAAATGCATACAGTATTTTTAAATAATGGTGCTGCAAGAAACAAAATCATTTATATCTTGGTTGTATTCATTAGGAACTCTGAGATAATGAGACTGGGAATTGCTTGGGGAAATATTAAATCGAGCTATTATACAGATATCTTTATATGCACCATTACTGAGGCACTGTTTATCATATCCAACTCTTAAAATCAGTCTATGTGCAGATCAGAATATAAATTAATGAAAAAATATAAGATATACAAACACAAGGAAGCATTTTTCAGTACTCCATGGTCAGAAGGAAATCATGTTCAGTGAAGAAGAAAGACGCGAAAGGTGAGTGCTATATTTCTTTTCTCTCTTTGTATACTTGACAAATATCTTTTTAAAGAAACAGCCTAGGGCTGGAGAGATGGCTCAGAGGTTAAGAGCACTGACTGTTCTTCCAGAGGTCCTGAGTTCAATTCCCAGCAACCACATGGTGGCTCACAGCCATCTTTAATGAGATCTGGTGCCCTCTTCTGGCATGCAAGCATACATGGAAGGAATGTTGTATACATAATAAATAAATAAAATATTTAAAAAAAAGAAACAGCCTATTTCGAAACAGAGAAATATGCAGAGTCACAAGCAAAAGAGTGTAGAAGGTACATTCCATACATACACAGCAGGATAAATGCATACATTGAAAAATCCCATACAAATCAATGAACTTGTTAAATTAGTATGAGTTCATAATTATAGCAAAGGGTAACATTTTATAATGCTGTACATATTTCATGATTTTTACAATAATTTTTGTGGTATTTATGATATAATAGCTGATTAAATAGTTACACCAGTTTTAAGTTGGGAGTCTAATGAGCAGCCTGAGCCTGTTTTCTTAGGTATTCTATTTCAAGTACTTCCTGTACATTCTCCCTACCAAAGTTTAATTATCACTCATGGTATTGAAAGACTGACTGCTTCCTACAACACTTCTGTGAGATTCCCATCGAAAATGATCTACATCAGAAAATAGATTTTTTATATAACTTTTGAAGATGTTTTAAAATAAGCAAAAATGAATATATGAATACCATTTCATGGAACAAAGAATCTTTCTGGAATTTTTAGATTGTTGTTTAGTCTAAAGCCTTCTTACACTCTAGTTAGTGATGGAGTACTCTCATTTGTTAATAAAGAAACTGCCTTGGCTTTTTGATAGGACAGGATTTAGATAGGTGGAGTAGACAGAACAGAATGCTGGGAAGAAAGGAAGTAAGTATGCCTCTCCTCTCTGGGTCAGATGCTATGAAGCTCCAGCCCAAGATGGATATAAGCTAGAATCTTCCTGGTAAGCCACCACCTTGTGGTGCTACATAGATTATTAGATATGGGTTAAAGCAAGATATGAGAGTTAGTCAGTAAGAGGCTAGAAATAATGGGGCAGGCAGTGTTTAAAAGAATACAATTTGTGTTTAATTATTTCGGGTATAAAGCTAGCCATGCAGGAGCCTGGTGGCAGGAACGCAGCCCACAGCTCCTACTACAGGCTAGACACAATAATTTTAAAAATGTTCTTTTATTAATCATATAATTTCATAGAGATAATGGGTTCAAGGCTTAAAAGTTATTTTTCTGATGTTTGTTTGTTTTTTTACTTTAAATGCTTAAATATCTACACTTCTCTGAGCTATCTAAAAGTACTTCCTTGCGAGGCTGCACTTGTCTCCATTAACTTAAACACTGTTTGTTCTCAATATTTAATACCTTTCTTTCTATTTGCATACTTGATTTATTTTAGCTTATTTTTCATCCTTATGTACAATAACATAATCTCAAATACTTGTGAAACCCTTTGGGTTTCAGTCAGTCATTTCAGCTTCTTTCTGTTAAGATTTCAGGGCGTGAGATTAGGCACCAACTGCATAAAAAAAATGAAGTGATATTTTCATTAGAAGATAATAAAAACCCATGAATGTTTTCAATAAAGAATTAACAGTGTCTAAAATTCAGTTGATGTTTTTCATTTTTAACTTTCCTTGCTATAACACAGTTGAATTATCACTTTTACATTTCATGTGGGCAAAACAATTTCCACATTGGATTCAAAAGTTTAATTTTATTATTTATTTATTTGTTTATTTATTTATTTAAATTGGTTATTTTTAGACAGGCTTTTTCTGCATAGTCTTGGCTGTCCTGGTCACTCTATAGACAAGGCTGTCCTCAAAATCAAAGAGATCTGCCTGCCTCTGTCTTCTGCATGCTGAGATAAAGGCATATACTACTCTTGTTGGGGCAGCTGGCCCAATCCCTGCGTTCAGGGGCGTGGCTGCCCCAGCGGAGTAGGATACCCCTTAAATAGGATCGGGGCGCCGGAAGGAGCCCCGTTTTGCTCTCCCCCGCGTACCTTCTGCTCCGCTGGACCCTTGGTTCTGTAAGTTCCCTTATTTCCCCTTGTATTAAAACTGATTAATTATAAAAGGACTATCGTGGTTATTCCCTAACCCCTACAACCGCCGGTACTGCCGGCATTTGCCGGTACGTTTGCCAGTACACTACTCTCTCCTGAAAATAATTAAATTGGAATCTTAACTAGTGTTGACAGGAGGACAAGTAGAATGGATGAGATGTAACTATATTGCAATTACTATATTTTTTAAAGAAATTAGTAAAAAATGTGACATCTTGCAGAATACATGAATATAAATTCCTATCAGAAACCTCTTGTTGGAATATGATAGTAGCTTAGATTGTCAATACTCACCAAGATAATATGCTGCTGCTCATAACAACAGTGCCATTTTGAAAATAAGAAGTGGGGAAGGAGCCTTTTTCCCATACTTGACTCCTTATTTTCTTTTTATTTATTAAGTATTTTTATACCATGTATTTTGATCATGTTTTCCCCTTTCTACTCCTCCCAAATTTTTCCATCTCTTTACTGACCCAATTTATTGCACTTTCTCTTTTCTATCTCTCACTTTAAAAAAAAATAAAAATAAAAACGATAGACAAATAAAAACAAAACTCCAGTAAGACAAAAATTCTGATAAATAACAAAACAAAACAAAATTTTCCTCAAATTGTGGCATTTGTTTTGGGTTGGCCTAGTAATCCTGAACATTGAACCCACACTGAAGTTTGTTTCATACACCCAGTGACACTCTACTGTGGAAAATTCACTTTCCCTTTGCCTCTGTGTGTCAAATGCAGAGAGCGTCTTTATTAGAAGGAACCCAGTGTCTATTAACCCTTTTAGCTGTTGAGATGTTGCCTGACTTGAACCCATGCATACTTTCAGATTCTCTGTGAGTTTAAATGTCCATCCATTCTGTTGCATTTAAAGGATACTGTTTTTTTAAATCATCTATCACTTTTAGTTTTTTGAAATTTTCTGTCTCCTTTTTCACATAGATTCTTGAAACTTAAGGAGAGGGATTTAGCAGAGACACCATTTATTATTGAGTACTCCAGTGTGACAAAATCAATAAACTGGAATGTTCTTTGGGATAATAAAGATAATTTAGACTACCTTAAATTGAAACACAGGATGATCTGATGGACATAATCTGCAAAAAGACATTTAAGAAAAATATTGATTCTGAAAAAAAAAAAACAAAAAAATAGAATGATTTTTTTCCTATGAAGATTCAGTGGAAAAGAAGATGGCAAATTTCTAAGAGTCAATAGACACTAAAATTCAATGGTAGCATGATATATGTATCAGCATTTAAAACAATATACAATGCTAATGGTTACATGATATATGAATTTAGCATTATATAACAATATAACTGTGATAATATTTGTCTGTAACATTTAAAATAAAAAGCAGAAATTTATAAAGTTTGTATAAGAAAGGACTAAAAATAAAAAAAAACCTCCATGAATGCACATACTTTATTAAAATAAATCATAATAAAAATTTAAATAGCTTTGTTTTTAAGAAAGCTGAATTATGGTGGTAATCAAAATACAATTAAAGCACTAGATAGAATAATAAAACTTGTTGTAGTTAAGGTTCAAGAGATGGTTTATCAGTTAAAAATATGAACTGTTTCTAAAGAAGTCCTGAGGTCCATTCTCTGGACCTACACACATCCAGTGGTTCACAACCACCTCAATCTCTAGTCTCAGGAGGTCTAATACCAACCTCTGGCCTTTGTAATTATATTCACACATGTTCACATGCCTACATTAAGGCACATATATAAATAAAAGAAATATACTTTAAAATGTATTAGCAAAAAAAAAAATAGGAGAAAGCTGAGTGCTGGAGTCTCATTAGTGTACCTAAAGAAAGAATTTAAAAAGTAAGTACATATGGAAATATGATGAAAATATACATGAAAAGTATAATCACATATTATGAGGCACTGAATTAATCAAGAACAGAAATCAGTAAGAAAATTTCGTACTACTAGTGTCTGGAATTTCACAGAAGTAATTAACTGGAGGACTCAACAAAGTTATAAAGAAATGAAATTAAGGTCTTGCCTGCTGAGGTTTGTTAGAACCAAACAAAAATTAAAAGTATAAGCATAACTTTAAAACCAAAAAGAAATCAAATGAAAAAATATGTCAAATAATCCAAAATTAATAATTAAAATTAGAATGAATGTAAAATATCAATATATTTTCAAATTCTGGAGGAAGTCGTTCTTGATTATATATTCAGTTATAATAGCTTTTTCTAATAAGAAATTCAACTAAAAGAATGCATAGCAACATTAGAATGATAGCCATTCTATTTGGTTATAGGAAGAACTATATAAAAACAGCATTTAATGCAAAATAATAAACCCATGTAAAATAATAGACTCTCAAATAAAAATACAAGATGTAAAATTACTGAAACAAAGTTATTTATAAAATAACAGAAAAAATAGTAAATAAAATTGTAGTGATTGTAAACATTATTTTATAATACAAAATAAAGAACAATCTAATAAAAAAAGAGTTCACACACACACACACACACAGATAGAGATAGAGAGAGAGAGACCACTGACACCTGTCAGATTGCATAAATCCAAAACACCAATAATAACCTTTGCTGGAGAGGTTGTGGGGTAAGGGGTACACTCATCCATTGCTGGTGGGAATGCACACTTGTGCAACCACTTTGGAAAGCAGTGTGGCGGTTTCTCAGGAAATTCGGGATCAACCTACCCCAGGACCCAGCAATTCCACTATTGGGAATCTACCCAAGAGATGCCCAATCATACAACAAAAGCATATGCTCATCTATGTTCATAGCAGCATTATTTGTAATAGCCAGATCCTGGAAACAACCTAGATGCCCTTCAGTGGAAGAATGGATGAAGAAACTGTGGAATATATACATGCTAGAATACTACTCAGCGGTAAAAAACAATGACATCTTGAATTTTGCAGACAAATGGATGGAAATAGAAAACACTATTCTGAGTGAGGTAAACCAGACCCAAAAAGATGAACATGGGATGTACTCACTCATATTCGGTTTCTAGCCATAATTAAAGGACATCGAGCCTATAAATTTGGGATCCTTGAGAAGATAATAAGAAGGTGAACTCCCCCAAAAAGATATAGTAATCCTCCTGGTTATTGGAAGTAGACACGATCGCCAGGCAAAATTGGGAACTTGAGGGTTGGGCGAGAGTGGGCCAAGGGAAGATGGGGAGAGAAAAGTGTGAAGGGGAGAATGGGGGGAGCTCGGAGGAATGGGGTGCTTGGGATATAGGAAGGGTGGATATGAGAGCAGGGAAGCATATATCTTAATTTAAGGAGCTACCTGAGGGTTGTCAAGAGACTTGACCCTAGAGGGGTTCCCAGGTTTCCAGGGAGACGCCCCCAGTTAGTTCCTTGGGCAGCTGAGGAGAGGGAGCCTGAAAAGGCCAGTTCCTATAGCCATACTGATGAATTTCTTGCATATCACCATAGAACCTCCACCTGACGATAGATGAAGAAAATGACAAAGCCCCACATTGGAGCACCGGACTGAGCTCCCAAGGTCCTGATGAGGAGCAGAAGGAGAGAGAACATGAGAAAGTCAGGACCGTGAGGGAACCTCCAGCTGGCGACAGATGGGGAAGGTGACTGAGCCCCACATTGGAGCACTGGACTGAGCTCCCAAGGTCCTGATGAGGAGCAGAAGGAGTGAGAACATGAGGGAGAAAGTCAGGAACGTGAGGGGTGCATTTACTCATGGAGACAGTGGGACAGAACTAATGGGAGATCACCAACTCCAGTTGGAATGGGACTGATGGATCATGCGACCAAACCCGTCTCTCTGAATGTGGCCAACAGTGGGGGCCGACTGAGAAGCAAAGGACAATGGCGCTGGGCTCTGATTCTTCTGCATGGACGGGCTCTGTGGGAGCCTTCTCAGCTTGGTTGATCACCTTCCTGGACCTGGGGGGAGTTGGGAGGACCTTGGTCTTAGCATAGAGTGGGGAACCCTGATGGCTCCTTGGCCTGGAGAGGGAGGGAGGGGAGGTATGGGTGGAGGGGAGGGGAGGGAAGGGGGAGAAGGAGGGGAGGGAAGGGGGAGGAGGAGGGGAGGGAGGGGGAAGGAGGAGGGAAGGAGATGGAAATTTTTAAATATAAAAAAAAATAAACCATGAGGGAAAAAAAAATGTGTTACTTAGAGAAAGACTGGGACTGAGTAAAAAAGAGCATATGTATTTTGTTTTAAAACTTAGAATCATATTAACATATAGGCCTAATAAAGATAACATATAATGAAAATATATTTGTTATTCACATAAATGCAATGTCATTAAATGTAGTACCAGTGTACAGATATAGTAAATAGTATATATTCTTCATATTTGATAATTAAGATATAAATATATATATAAAACCTAAAAAACTTCTCTGGTATACATCCACTCATGTTTTCATAAGATTAAAGGAAGTCTATATAAGTATTTATCTACACTAGATATATCAAATATAATTAATTCTACATTTTGTAATTAAAATGTTGCGTACAGAGCTTAAAATTTGCATACTTAATAAACTGAATAATAAATATGAAATACTATTCCTGTTTTCCCCAAGGATTTGCTATTTACTTGGATGAGCTGACTTAGAATAAGTGAATGAATGTAAACATTTATAGAACAAACCTACATAGATGTGTGTATGTGTGTGTGCCTACAATTATGTTTTCAGATTAGCATCATAAAAATTATGGTGGTTTCATTATTACTAATGATTTTATTGTGAAGCAGTATGGTCCAGTTAAAGAATTCTAAACATTTCACATATTTTGCATGATTTGTTTTATACTTGGTGAAGATATGCTACATATGTTAAGATTTTTTCTAGATTGTATTTGAAGAGATTATTTGGCATATTTCATTTATTAAAGGTCTGTGAGAATTATGAATGTCTGAGAAGTCACTTAACACTGGTATTGGATGTCCTTAAGAATGAGCAGATGCTCTCACATATGGAGAGATAAGACTCTGATCTTGAAATTTGAATTTCCTTCTGAAAATTTTTTGTAGCAACATATGGTAGACAATGAATCTTTAACACTTGCTGGCTGTGGACTTGACAGAAAAATGGGATTAGTTTAGATTTATTTACAGAGATTAAACAAATTGAGCATGGCAATAGATGGAATTGGCCAAAATCTTTTGATATTCAAAAGATTGGCAAAAATTTCTTCTATTCTTCCAAAAATCATTTAAATTCTTAGAATTTTCTATTCAAATATGCAGCATCATATTTCTCAACATAATTCCTGTCTATCTTTGTAAAATCATATAGAGTATTTTCCTTGCCTATAACATGGTTAACTGCTCTAAGAGGAACATAAACTTACATTTCCAAAATTGTGGGAAAAAATGCTCATGTTTGAATAATATTACTCCTTTTTATTAGCTATCATAAAAATGAAGCATTCAGCTGCTCTTCCTGCAGGGGTTATTCTCCCCGGATACCGCCTCTCTCTCCCTGTCCCTTCCCAGCTTGCACCCAGAATCCTCCCCCCCTCCCCCTGCCTCATCCTCCCGTCTTTGGGGCCACAAAATCCCACAGCTCAGCCTGTTTGGGCTCTGGGGACCTGGAATTGAGTGCACCCAGGTCGGTGGGAGGTCCCCTCCTTCATTTGACTGCCCGGGGCAAGGTAGGCCTTTGTCTGAGAGCTGCTTGGCCTGCAAGGGGACCTGACAGTCTGCAGGAGGATCCATCATTCTTTGGGGTGTCCTGCTCCAGTTCTAAGGCCATCCACCCAAAGGGGTCAGACTCTGGCCTCCAGGCAGGTCTGAGGATTCCTGTGGAGGGGTGCGGGCTCCTTCAGATTGTGCTGCCAGGTTCGCTGTGTGGTATTCCATCCCGCCCTGCCCCCATCTTGGTCCTTTTGTCTGGGCTGCGACCCTGGGCTGCCTGGAATCCCTGATCCTGTGCCCTGACATTCCATCTGAACTGGACACCAAACACCTCCGCGCTCCTTTTGAAGGAAGAGATGGGCAGGCGCCAATGCAGGAGCTCCTCCAACAACATGAAAGGCAACATGACATCACCACAAGCCAGACATCCCAAAACAACAAGAATTGAACACCCTACCCCAGAAGATATAGAAGAAACTGACATTAAACAGTACTTTATGAAAATAATAGAGGACCTTAAACAGGAGGTAAAAAACTGCCATAAAGAAATGGAGATGACAAACAAAAAGGTAGACGAAATAAATAAATCTCTCAAAGATACCCAAGAAAAAAAAGAAAAACAAGAAAAAGCAATCAAACAGGTAAGGGAAACAGTACAAGACCTGATAAATGAAATGGAGGTATTGAAGAAAACTCAATCTGAGGGACGACTGGAAATGGAAACTCTGAGTAAACGAACAGAAACTTCAGAGACAAGTATTTCCAACTGAATACAAGAGATGGAAGAAAGAATCTCGGACTCTGAAGATACTATAGAAGAAATAAACTCACAGATTAAAGAACTAAACAAATCTAACAAATTCTTAACACAAAACATTCAGGAAATCTGGGACACCATGAAAAGACCAAACCTAAGAATAATTGGGGTAGAAGAAGG
Organism: Arvicola amphibius; assembly: GCF_903992535.2. NCBI lineage: Eukaryota > Metazoa > Chordata > Mammalia > Rodentia > Cricetidae > Arvicola > Arvicola amphibius. The sequence goes on from NC_052058.2 coordinate 73,336,171, forward strand.
AGAAGAATTACAACTCAAAGGCCCAGAAAACATATTCAACAAAATTATAGAAGAAAACTTCCCCAACCTAAAGAAGGATGTTCCTATGAAGGTACAAGAAGCCTACAGAACACCAAATAGACTGGATCAAAAGAAAGCATCCCCACGCCATATAATAATCAAAACACAAAACATACAGAATAAAGAACAGATATTAAGAGCTGCAAAGGAAAAAGGTCAAGTAACATATAAAGGGAAACCTATCAGAATTACACCTGATTTCTCAATGGAAACCATGAAAGCCAGAAGAGCTTGGATAGATGTGCTACAGACACTAAGGGAACATGGATGCAAGCCTAGACTACTATACCCAGCAAAGCTTGCATTCACCATTGATGGAGAAAACAAGATATTCCAGGACAAAAACAGATTTAAACAATACGCAGCCACAAATCCAGCCTTGCAGAAAGTAATAGAAGGAAAATCACAAACCAAGGAGTCCAACAACGCCCACAATAACTCAGGCATCTAGCGACCCTTCACCAGCACAACTAGAAGAAGGGAAACACACAAACTCTACTACTAAAAATGACTGAAGTTAACAACCACTGGTCATTAATATCACTGAATATCAATGGACTCAATTCACCTATAAAAAGGCACAGGCTAAGAGACTGGATACGAAAACAGAATCCAACATTTTGCTGTTTACAAGAAACACACCTCAACCACAAAGACAGACACCTACGCAGAGTAAAGGGTTGGGAAAAGGTTTATCAAGCAAATGGCCCTAAGAAACAAGCGGGTGTGGCCATACTAATTTCCAACAAAGTTGACTTCAAACTAAAATCAATCAGAAGAGATGGAAAGGGACACTTTATACTCATAACAGGAAAAATCCATCAGAATGAAGTCTCAATCCTGAATATCTATGCCCCTAATATAAAAGCTCCCACTTATGTAAAAGAAACATTTCTAGAACTCAAGGCAGCCATCAAACCACACACACTAATAGTTGGAGACTTCAACACTCTTCTCTCACCAATGGACAGGTCAATCAGACAGAAACCTAACAGAGAATTGAAAGACTTAATGGAGGTAATGAACCAAATGGACTTAACAGACATCTATAGAACATTCCACCCAAATAGGAAAGAATATACCTTCTTCTCTGCGGCTCATGGAACCTTTTCGAAAATTGACCATATACTTGGTAACAAAGCAAACTTCCACAGTTACAAAAAAATATTAGTAACCACCTGTGTCTTATCGGATCACCATGGATTAAAATTAGAATTCAACAACAATGCTACCCCCAGAAAGCCTACAAACTCATGGAAACTGAACAGTCAACTACTGACCCACACCTGGGTCAAGGAAGAAATAAAGAAAGAAATTAAAGTCTTTCTTGAATTTAATGAAAACAAAGACACAACATACTCAAACCTATGGGACACAATGAAAGCAGTGCTAAGAGGAAAGTTCATAGCACTAGGTGCCCACTTAAAGAAAACGGAGAAAGCGCTCATTGGTGATTTAACAGCACACCTGAAAGCTCTGGAAAAAAAAGAAGCAGACTCACCTAGGAGAAGTAGAAGACTGGAAATAATCAAATTGAGGGCAGAAATCAACAAAATAGAAACACAGAAAACAATCCAAAGAATCAATGAAACAAGAAGCTGGTTCTTGGAGAAAATCAACAAGATTGACAAACCCTTAGCCAAACTAATCAAACGGCAGAGGGAGAACACGCAAATTAATAAGATCAGAAATGAAAAGGGGGACATAACCACAGACACAGAGGAAATTCAGAAAATTATTAGATCTTACTACAAAAGCCTGTATGCCACAAAATTGGAAAATGTAAAAGAAATGGACAGTTTTTTAGATAAATACCATATACCAAAGTTAAACCAGGACCAGGTAAATGCTCTAAATCGTCCTGTTAGTCGAGAAGAATTAGAAACTGTTATCAGAAACCTCCCTACCAAAAAGAGCCCAGGACCAGATGGTTTCAATGCGGAATTCTACCAGAACTTCCAAGAAGACCTAATACCTATACTCCTTAAGGTATTTCATAATATAGAAACACAAGAGTCACTGCCAAATTCCTTCTATGAAGCTACAGTTACCCTGATACCTAAACCACACAAAGACTCAACCAAGAAAGAGAATTACAGGCCAATCTCACTCATGAACATTGACGCAAAAATTCTCAATAAAATACTGGCAAACCGAATCCAAGAACACATTAGAAAAATTATCCATTACGATCAAGTAGGCTTCATCCCAGAGATGCAGGGCTGGTTCAACATACGAAAATCTATCAATGTAATCCATCATATAAACAAACTGAAGGAAAAAAACCATATGGTCATCTCATTAGATGCTGAAAAAGCATTTGACAAAATTCAGCACCCTTTTATGATAAAGGTCTTGGAGAGATTAGGGATACAAGGGTCATTCCTAAATATAATAAAAGCTATTTACAGCAAGCCGACAGCTAACATCAAATTAAACGGAGAGAAACTCAAGGCTATCCCACTAAATTCAGGAACACGACAAGGCTGTCCACTCTCTCCTTATCTCTTCAATATAGTGCTTGAAGTTCTAGCAATAGCAATAAGACAACATAAGGGAATCAAGGGGATTCAATTTGGAAAGGAAGAAGTTAAACTTTCATTATTTGCAGATGATATGATAGTATACATAAGCGACCCCAAAAACTCCACCAAAGAACTCCTACAGCTGATAAACGCCTTCAGTAATGTGGCAGGATACAAGAACAACTCCAAAAAATCAGTCGCCCTCCTATACACAAAGGATAAAGAAGCAGAGAGGGAAATCAGAGAAGTATCACCTTTCACAATAGCCACAAATAGCATAAGATATCTGGGGGTATCGCTAACCAAGGAAGTGAAGGATTTATTTGACAAGAACTTTAAGTCTTTGAAGAAAGAAATTGAAGAGGATACCAGAAAATGGAAGGATCTCCCCTGCTCATGGATTGGGAGGATCAACATAGTAAAAATGGCAATTCTACCAAAAGCAATCTATAGATTCAATGCAATCCCAATCAAGGTCCCATTAAAATTCTTCACAGAGATTGAGAGGACAATAATCAACTTTATATGGAAAAACAAGAAACCCAGGATAGCCAAAAAAATCTTATACAATAAAGGAACTTCTGGAGGCATTACCATCCCTGACTTCAAACTCTATTACAAAGCTACAGTATTGAAAACGGCTTGGTATTGGCATAAAAACAGAGAAGTTGACCAATGGAATCGTATAGAAGACCCGGATCTTAAACCACAAACCTATGAACACCTGATTTTTGATAAAGGAGCCAAAAGTACACAATGGAAGAAAGAGGGCATCTTCAACAAATGGTGCTGGCATAACTGGATGTCAACCTGTAAAAGAATGAAAGTAGATCCATATCTATCACCATGAACAAAACTCAAGTCCAAATGGATTAAAGACCTCAATATTAATTTGAACACATTGAGCTTGATAGAGGAGAAAGTGGGAAGTACTCTACAACAAATGGGCACAGGGAACCGTTTCCTATGCATAACCCCAGCTGCACAGACTTTAAGGGCAACATTGAATAAATGGGACCTCCTGAAGTTGAGCAGCTTCTGTAAAGCAAAGGACATTGTCACTAAGACACAAGGGCAGCCTACTGACTGGGAAAAGATCTTCACCAACCCTGCAACTGACAGAGGTCTGATCTTTAAAATATATAAGGAACTCAAGAGACTAGACGGTAAAATGCCAATTAACCCAATTAAAAAATGGGGCGCTGAACTGAACAGAGAATTCTCAACAGAAGAAGTTCGAATGGCCAAAAGACACTTAAGGTCATGCTCAACCTCCCTAGCTATCAGGGAAATGCAAATCAAAAGAACTTTGAGATATCATCTTACACCTGTCAGATTGGCTAAAATCCAAAACACCAATAATAACCTTTGCTGGAGAGGTTGTGGGGTAAGGGGTACACTCATCCATTGCTGGTGGGAATGCACACTTGTGCAACCACTTTGGAAAGCAGTGTGGCGGTTTCTCAGGAAAATCGGGATCAACCTACCCCAGGACCCAGCAATTCCACTATTGGGAATCTACCCAAGAGATGCCCAATCATACAACAAAAGCATATGCTCATCTATGTTCATAGCAGCATTATTTGTAATAGCCAGATCCTGGAAACAACCTAGATGCCCTTCAGTGGAAGAATGGATGAAGAAACTGTGGAATATATACATGCTAGATACTACTCAGCGGTAAAAAACAATGACATCTTGAATTTTGCAGGCAAATGGATGGAAATAGAAAACACTATTCTGAGTGAGGTAACCCAGGCCCATAAAGATGAACATTGGATGTACTCACTCATATTCGGTTTCTAGCCATAATTAAAAGACATTGAGCCTATAAATTTGGGATCCTTGAGAAGATAATAAGAAGGTGAACTCCCAAAAAAAGATATAGTAATCCTCCTGGATATTGGAAGTAGACACGATCGCTAGGCAAAATTGGGAACTTGAGGGTTGGGCAAGACTGGGCCAAGGGAAGATGGGGAGAGAAAAGTGTGAAGTGGAGAGCGGGGGGAGCTCGGAGGAATGGGGTGCTTGGGATATAGGAAGGGTGGATATGAGAGCAGGGAAGCATATATCTTAATTTAAGGAGCTACCTGAGGGTTGTCAAGAGACTTGAACCTAGAGGGGTTCCCAGGTTTCCAGGGAGACGCCCCCAGTTAGTTCCTTGGGCAGCTGAGGAGAGGGAGCCTGAAAAGGCCAGTTCCTATAGCCATACTGATGAATTTCTTGCATATCACCATAGAACCTCCACCTGACGATAGATGAAGAAAATGACAAAGCCCCACATTGGAGCACCGGACTGAGCTCCTGGGGTCCTGATGAGGAGCAGAAGGAGAGAGAACATGAGAAAGAAAGTCAGGACCGTGAGGGAACCTCCAGCTGGCGACAGATGGGGAAGGTGACTGAGCCCCACATTGGAGCACTGGACTGAGCTCCCAAGGTCCTGATGAGGAGCAGAAGGAGTGAGAACATGAGGGAGAAAGTCAGGAACGAGAGGGGTGCGTTCACTCATGGAAACGGTGGGACAGAACTAATGGGAGATCACCAACTCCAGTTGGAATGGGACTGATGGATCATGCGACCAAACCCGTCTCTCTGAGTGTGGCCAACAGCGGGGGCTGAGTGAGAAGCAAAGGACAATGGCTCTGGGCTCTGATTGTTCTTCATGGATGGGCTCTGTGGGAGCCTTCTCAGCTAGGTTGATCACCTTCCTGGACCTGGGGGGAGTTGGGAGGACCTTGGTCTTAGCATAGAGTGGGGAACCCTGATGGCTCCTTGGCCTTGAGAGGGAGGGAGGGGAGGTATGGGTGGAGGGGAGGGGAGGGAAGGGGGAGAAGGAGGGGAGGGAAGGGGGAGGAGGAGGGAAGGAGATGGAAATTTTTGAATATAAAAAAAAAATAAACCATGAGGAAAAAAAAAATGAAGCATTCAAAACACAATATCCACATTTGAATATCATCAAGAAAAATCATATCCTTTTTCTATCACTGATGATAATTACATATGAGAAAATTCTTCATATTTTAGATTTACACTTACGCAATTTAAAAGTTTAAAAGAAAATGTTCATGCTTGTCATCTATTGTGTTAAACAAGCCTAAATATATATGCATCGTTATTGCATTTAAATAAAATGTAAAACACAGTGTTTACTTACTCTTCTGGAGTGGTGTCATGTGTCTAAAATAGAAACAATAATCAGCATTTCTTATTCCCTCTTGTCAAATGTCATCACTTCCATACTTTTTCTTTTCCCCTCCATTTTCCCATGTTTAATGTTTTCAGTTACAACCTATTTCCAAAGTATGAGAAACTCCGCGTATATTTTTAGTACCCCTTTGTGTTCACGTCAATTCATAAGAGTTTCATAGTGAGATACTGACAAAAGGTCCCACGTGTACTTTGCATTTGAAATCACAGATAAAATACAGGAAATTAATTTGCTTTCATTGGTTGATTTTACCAGCCTAAGATAGCAACTCATATGGAAATAATCATAATGGGTTTCTATAATTAATATTTTAAGGGTACAATAGATGGTTTAGTACTAACCTATTCTCCAAAGTACCAAGGATTTCATATCTATTTGTAACTATGTATTAAATAAAGCATACGCAATACTATTTTAACTCCATCTGGACTTAAGCATATACTGTACTAAGGACATATAATATACTAGTCATTCATGCTTTGTGAATTATTCAATCAAGACCATCCTCCCATACATATCTTCCTTAGACAAAATTCCTCTAACTTCTGAAAATATATACCCAACGTTTCTTTCATTTATAGTACAAAAGTAATTTCAAATATATTTTTGGTGCTATTATTAATTATCTTTACTATTATCAATGCATATAATAATGCATATTGTTTTATTCCCAATAATTATTTCCATTATTTTTATAGAACTTTGTACTTATTCTGAAAATTTTGGGTGAGCCATAATTATCTGAAATTTTTTCAATAGTCACATGTTTATAGCTACTCATCAATTCAATTTTTTTCTCTAGATACATTTTACTATCTATTGATTTTGGCAGGCAATGAGTATATACATTTATTCATACTAGTTTACATAACTACTAATATGTTTTATTCATTTATTGCAGGATACTATAAGATTTTAAAATATTTGATTAATGTTCTATGTATGTAGCAACAATTAATTAACAAAGGGTCAAGAGCAGTTTATGGGAAGGCTTGTGGGGAGAAAACAGAAGATACAAATGATGTAATTATATTATCATCTCAAAATTAAATGAATAAGTTAAAATTATATTTTAGGGTATGTATTCAAAAAAGAAAATATTGTTTCTTTTAAATATAACTAACACCTAAGTTCTAAATATAAAGGATTTAGTACCAGTGTGAGTTTAGGTAATATAATGAGACTGATACTCACTTTTTCTCACCAATAAAAAAGAATAAAATATCAAATAAAAGACTGATTTTATATAAAATTCCTCAGGACCCAATATTTTCTTTCTTCTTTCAAGCAGACATCATTAAAAATCTAAACATTAATAATTCTGGTAATTCTGGATCTAAAAGAGTCACCATTTCTTAATTTTTCCATGTGTGTAATAATCCAAATAAACACAAAGTTTAAGAACCCAGTAAGGAATGAGAGGAGTGGGGAATAGATATCTCAAAAGGAAGAAATATAGAATAAAATGCCGTGGAGAGATAGGGGAAGCTAGAAAAAAAGCTAGTTCCAGGAGAGACTCCCAAAGCTACAGAGAAACCCTGTCTAGAAAAAACAAAAACAAACAAAAAAACCAAAAAAAAACAAACAAAAAAAAGAACTTGAGACTAAATAGGTTATGGGACTAGGGAGAAAAAATGATGCCAGGATTCTGCTAAAGGAACATAGTAACAAAATGACTACTAAAGATATATGTCTGTACCAAATAGGTCAATGTCAGTGAAGCCCTTATCACAGAATTGTCTTTCCATAATAGACAGGAATTTATAAAGAGACATATAACTGGACAATGTGAAGAGAATCTGAGACTTAGGAATATTTGGTCATGAATGTGATGTTTTTGTCAGAGCCCTTTCTTCAAATCTCTTGTATCTATGTGGAAGGGAAACTTGAAACACTGTCTTCCAGACACAACGGGGTTGGTATACATATGACTTCATGGAAAGTTGAACATATGTACAAGAGCTGAAAAGTTAAAAACAAATAGGTCCTTGTACTGAGGAGGACAAGTAAACATGGGGTCTACTTTGAGAAGAAGCTTTCGGGAAATAGACATATACCAGCAAAGAGAAAATCAGTTTTCTCCAAAGAGCTATAATATGGTATATGACTTAACAGACATCTATAGAACATTCCACCCAAATAGGAAAGAATATACCTTCTTCTCTGTGGCTCGCGGAACCTTTTTGAAAATTGACCATATACTCTGTAACTAAGCAAACTTCCACAGTTACAAAAAAATATTAGTAACCACCTGTGTCTTATCAGATCACCATGGATTAAAATTAGAATTCAACAACAATGCTACCCCCAGAAAGCCTACAAACTCATGGAAACTGAACAGTCAACTACTGAACCACACACCTGGGTCAAGGAAGAAATAAAGAAAGAAAGTAAAGTTTTTCTTGAATTTAATGAAAACAAAGACACAACATACTCAAACCTATGGGACACAATGAAAGCAGTGCTAAGAGGAAAGTTCATAGCACTAAGCGCCCACTTAGAGAAAACAGAGAAAGCACACATTGGAGACTTAACAGCACACCTGAAAGCTCTAGAAAAAAAAAGAAGCAGACTCACCTAGGAGGAGTAGAAGACTGGAAATAATCAAACTGAGGGCAGAAATCAACAAAATAGAAACACAGAAAACAATCCAAAGAATCAATGAAACAAAAAGCTGGTTTTTGGAGAAAATCAACAAGATTGACAAACCCCTAGCCAAACTAATCAAACGGCAGAAAGAGAACACACAAATTAATTAGATCAGAAATGAAAAAGGGGACATAACCACAGATACAGAGGAAATTCAGAGAACCATTAGATCTTATTACAAAAGCCTCTATGCCACAAAATTGGAAAATGTAAAAGAAATGAACATTTTTTAGATAAGTACCACATACCAAAGTTAAACCAGGACCAGGTGAACATTCTAAATAGTCCTCTTAGTCGCGAAGAATTAGAAACTGTTATCAAAAACCTCCCTACCAAAAAAAGCCCAGGACCAGATGGTTTCAATGCAGAATTCTACCAGAACTTCCAAGAAGACCTAATACTATATTCCATAAGGTCTTTCATAATTTAGAAACAGAAGAGTCATTGCCAAATTTCTTTTATGAGGCTACAGTTACTGTGATACCTAAACCACACAAAAACTCAACCAAGAAAGAGAATTACAGGCCAATCTCACTCATAAACATTGATGCAAAAATTCTCAATGAAATACTGGCAAACCGAATCCAAGAACACATTAGAAATATTATCCACTACGATCAAGTAGGCCTCATCCCAGAGATGCAGGGCTGGTTCAACATATGAAAATCTATCAATGTAATCAATCATATAAATAAAATGAAGGAAAAAAAACATATGATCATCTCATTAGATGCTGAAAAAGCATTTGACAAAATTCAACACCCCTTTATGATAAAGGTCTTGGAGAGATTAGGGATACAAGGGTCATTCCTAAATATAATTAAGGCTATTTACAGCAAGCCGACAGCTAACCTCAAATTAAATGGAGAGAAACTCAAGGCCATCCCACTAAATTCAGAAACATGACAAGGCTGTCTACTCTCTCCTTATCTCTTCAATATAGTGCTTGAAGTTCTAGCAATAGCAATAAGACAACATAAGGGAATCAAGGGGATACGATTTGGAAAGGAAGAAGTTAAAATTTCGTTATTTGCAAATGATATGATAGTGTACATAAGCAACCCCAAAAACTCCACCAAAGAACTCTTACAGCTGATAAACTCCTTCAGTAACGTGGCAGGATACAAGATCAACTCCAAAAAATCAGTTGCCCTCCTATACACAAAGGATAAGGAAACAGAGAGGGAAATCAGAAAAGTATCACCTTTCACGATAGCCACAAATAGCAAAAAATATCTTGGGGTAACTCTAACCAAGGAAGTGAAGGATCTGTTTTACAAGAACTTTAAGTCTTTGAAGAAAGAAATTGAAGAGGATACCAGAAAATGGAAGGATCTCCCTTGCTCTTGGATTGGGAGGATCAACATAGTAAAAATGGCAATTCTACCAAAAGCAATCTATAGATTCAATGCAATCCTCATCAAGGTCCCAACAAAATTCTTCACAGACCTTGAGAGGAAAATAATCAACTTTATATGGAAAAACAAAAAGCCCAGGATAGCCAAAGCAATCTTATACAATAAAGGAACTTCTGGAGGCATTACCATCCCTGACTTCAAACTCTATTACAGAGCTACAGTATTGAAAACAGCTTGGTATTGGCATAAAAACAGAGAAGTTGACCAATGGAATCGAATAGAAGACTCAGAGCTTAACCCACAAACCTATAAACACCTGATTTTTGATAAAGGAGCCATAAGTACACAATGAAAGAAAGAGAGCATCTTCAACAAATGGTGCTGGCATAACTGGATGTCAACCTGTAAAAGAATGAAAGTAGATCCATATATATCACTAGGCACAAAACTCAAGTCCCAATGGATTAAAGACCTCGATATTAATCGGAACACACTGAGCCTAATAGAGGAGAAAGTGGGAAGTACTCTGCAACATATGGGCACAGGAGACCGTTTCCTACATATAACCCCAGCAGCTCAGACATTAAGCTCAACATTGAATAAATAGGTCCTCCTGAAGCTGAGCAGCTTCTGTAAAGCAAAGGACACTGTCACTAAGACACAAAGGCAGCCTACTGACTGGGAAAAGATCTTCACCAACCCTGCAACTGACAAAAGTCTGATCTCTAAAATATATAAGGAACTCAAGCGACTAGACTTCAAAATGCTAATTAATCCATTTAAAAAATGGGGCTCTTAACTGAACAGAAAATTCTCAACAGAAGAAGTCCAAATGGCCAAAAGACACTTAAGGTCATGCTCAACCTCCTTAGCTATCAGGGAAATGCAAATCAAAACAACTTTGAGATAACATCTTACACCAATCAGATTGGCTAAAATCAAAAACACCAATGATAGCCTTTGCTGGAGAGGTTGTGGGGTAAGGGGTACATTCATCCATTGCTGGTGGGAATGCACACTTGTGCAACCACTTTGGAAATCAGTGTGGTGGTTGCTCAGGAAATTTCGGATCAAACTACCCCAGGACCCAGCAATTCCTCTCTTGGGAATTTACCCAAGAGATGCCCAATCATACTACAAAAGCATTTGCTCAACTATGTTCATAGCAGCATTACTTGTAATAGCCAGAACCTGGAAACAACCTAGATGCCTTTCAGTGGAAGAATGGATGAAGAAACTGTGGAATATATACATGTACTACTCAGCGGTAAAAAAACAATGACATCTTGAATTTTGCATGCAAATGGATGAAAATAGAGAACACTATTCTGAGTGAGGTAACCCAGACCCAAAAAGATGAACATGGGATATACTCACTAATAATCGGTTTTTAGCCATAAATAAAGGACATCAAGCCTATAATTCGTGATCCTTGAGAAGACAATAAGAAGGTGAAACCAAAGAAAAACATATAGTTATCCTCCTGGATATTGGAAGTAGACAAGTTTGCCGGGCAAAAATTTGGGAACTTGGGAGTGGGGTGGGTTGGGGGCAAGGGGAGATCGGGAGAGAAAAGCGTAAAGGGGAGGATGGGTAGAGCTTGGGGAAATGGGATGCTTGGGATATAGGACGGGTGGATATGGGAGTAGGGAAGCATATATCCTAATTAAGGGAGCCATTTTAGGATTATTGAGACTTGACTCTAGAGGGGTTCCCAGGTATCCAGGGAGATGCCCCCAGCTAGTTCCATGGGCAGCTGAGGAGAGGGAGCCGGAAAAGGTCAGATCCTATAGCCATACTAATGAATATCTTGTATATCACCATAGAACCTTCACCTGGCGATAGATGGAGATAGAGACAGAGGCCCACATTGGTGCACCGGACTGAGCTCCCAAGGTCCTGACAAGGAGCAGAAGGAGGGAGAACATGAGAAAGAAAGTCAGGACCGTGAGGGAATCTTCATCTGGCGTTGGATGGAGATAGAGACAGAGCCACACATTGGTGCACGGGACTGAGCTCCCAAGGTCCAAATGAGGAGCAGAAGGAGGGAAAACATGAGCAAGGAAGTCTGGACTGCGAGGGGTCTCCCATCATCCACTGAGATGGTGGGGCTGATCTGTTCGGAGCTTACCAAGCCCAGCTGGACTGGGACTGAAAAAGCATGGGATAAAATCGAACTCCCTGAACACGGCAGACAATGAGGGCTGCTGAGAAGCCAAGGACAATGACACTGGATTTGGAGCTTACTATGCATACTGGCTTTTGGGGGGCCTGGCCTGTTTGGATGCTCACCTTCCTGGACCTGGATGGAGGTGGGAGGAACTTGGATTTCCCACAGGGCAGGGAACCCTTACTGCTCTCTGGATAGGAGGGGGGTATGGAGCGAGGAGGGGTAAATGGGAGGCAGGGAGGAGGCAGGGAGGAGGTGGAAATTTTTAATAAATAAAATTTAAAGAGAAAAAAACCACACATATCTCAACCAAGTGGAGAAGATACAAGGATTCAACTAGTATGAAATATTGTAAGAATTTTTATATTTAATTTGCAATTCAAAATACCTCATATATTTTAAAACATAATAATGCTAATTATTCTAATATCACATTATCTATAATATTATGAAACTAGAGGGCCTGCTTGTTGGGGTATCTGTCCCGCCTGGTACCCCATAGCCAGCAAGCCCCAAAGAAAATCACACAGAGATCTCTATAATTTATGAAGCTGACTGGCCCATTTTCTTTTCTTTTTTTTTTTTTTCTTTTTTTGAGCCTGGGAACCAGGGAAGTGGTGCGGGAGAATTGTCTGTCTGTATTCTGTCAGTCATGTCAATCATGTTTTAAATAAACGCTGGTTGGCCAGGCAGGAAGTATAGGCAGGAAAACCAGACAGGAAATATAAATGATGCAATGAGAACAGGAGAATTCTGGGAAGGAGGAAGTTGATTCCTCCCAGTCCTGCACAGATCACAGAGGAAGCAGGATGTTACCTGCCAGCTGAAAAAAGGTATGGAGCCATATGGCAAAAATAGATCAGAATAATGGGTTAATATAAGCTACAGGAGCTAATAAGTAGCCTGAGCTAATGAGCCAATCAGTTTTATAACTTATAGAGATTTCTGTGTGATTTTATTTGGGACTAAACATCTGTGGGAACTGGGCAGAACAGAAACCCCCAACTAGCAGGCCCCCTTCATATTACAATATTATACTAGAGTTATATTAATTTCAGAGTCTATTTTATCAAATCTCTTTATTTTATGCTAAAGCAATTAAATTTAATATTTAGAAAATTATATAGAAAACTATTTCCTCCAAAGAACAAAATATACAGATGCTCTGATTTTGATCTTCAGAGCCCATCCAACAAAAATGCTTTTTATTGTTTTAAGTATATACTATACTGTACAAGAAGGAAGGAAATAAAATAGGTAGTCAGGGCCATATATTAGAGAATAGGAATAAAATAGCAAAATCACTGAAGATAGAAGCCCTGAGGGAATTTTTACATCTTGATTCTAGGCATAGGCATAATCATTTTTTATAAACTTTCCCATATATTATGTGTTAAAAATTGGCTTGTCTTGTGGCTCAAAAAGCTTTAATCCTAGCATTTGAGAGGTGGAGACCAAAGGATCAAGTGTTCAAGGTTATCCTTAGCTACACAATAGTTCAAAGCACATAGAGAATACTTAAGACCCTATCACAAGAAAAGTAATTTACTTTGCAGCATAACCCAGAAGAGAGTAGCTTTTTACAATGACACTGCCAGCCACAACTTTGTTAGAAACATAATAAAAATTTCTTTTCAATTTTCAAGAGCTTCTAAGACCTCACAGATACTTAGGAAACCTTAAAAATTCAAGAACCTGGGACAGTGTTGCCCTGTTCTACAAACTAATCTCTAAGGACTTAGAGGAAAAAAGTTCATTGAATGAAAATCCAGAAATATAATTTTCTGTGAGTAAAAAACTTGTTTTGCTGAGAGATTCCACTTCTATGCCTGAATGCAGTCAAAATATGTTTCTTAAAGAATAAAAATAAGTGATCATATTTGAAAAACCAAAATCTTGATGTTAAAGTGTTTCTTTTACTTTACCTCTTTCCTAACTTTGAGTCAAATCTTTAAAATATATTTCTTGTTGTTGAAACATTTTAGTGATACCTTTGAAGTGCGATTCTTTCCCCAAACACAAGACATAAAAATACATTAAGGCATTTTTATTTTCAGTTATTTTTACAATAGACTAACCATCTTTCTACTTTCTTACTATCAATCTGAATTTGTTTGTTTTTATGTTTAGTGCAATGATCTCTGCTCCCAGTCTAGACAGGAGAAGAAATCTGTTCCCAATTCTTAGGTAATACTAAGAGCTTACAAGAGTCCATGGGCCAGGTTATTAAAGATTTGAAGAAATTTTTAACACATCTTATAAAGCATACATCTCATAATGCCGCATCAAGGCCCATTACTGCTCCCACAGCAATGCCTATCAGTCTTAGGTGTAGCTTAGAAATTGTAAAAACTGTTTGAATCAAAGTGGATAAAATACAAAGCTGGAGATTTACAAAAGTGCAGTTCTTGTGCTCAATAGCAACTATCACAAAAGACAGTTAAAGAAATTTGTTCAAAGACTATCCATCTTACAGTATAGGACAACAGAGAATCAAAATAAAACAAAATGAAATTCAGCAAGAAAATTCAAGCCCTCTTCAGGGATATCTGGCCAGCTGTGATCTGACATCAGACCTATGCTATTCTTCCTGAAGTTTGTGCCTAGGGATTACTACTTAAAATCATCTAATGCAATTTTCTCCATTTAACAGTTGCAGTTCCCCATTCCTTAACCTCATGACTAGAACACAGTTGACTGGCTGTATGTTTGTTTACAAAGCTATTATTTTTATAAAGTAATAACATTCTTGGTGACTCTGTTGGTTGTTTGAGGGTAGAAGGGAGGAAAGAAAAATATATAGCTCAATAAAAACAATTTTTAAAAAGACACAATAAGAGTAGGGAGAAACTCTTATATCAGGGCTAGGGGAGGTAAACCAGTAGGAAGAAAAGAGGCTCAAAAACAGGTAAAAGATTTAGAGCTATCCTCCACTCCCACTGTTTGGAGTCCCATAAAACCCCCAAGCTAAACAACCACACTGTGGAGATCCATGTGGGCTCTGTAGTTGACACTATTTTTCTCAGTGAGCCCCATGGGAGCCCTGCTTAGTTGATTCTATGTACTGTGTTCTTGTGGTGTCCATGACCCTTCTGGCTTCTGCAATTCTTCCTACTCTCTTACTCTGTGTTTTTCTGGGCTTGTCTGGTGGTTTTTGTTGGTGGTTCATTTATCAATCAGATTCAGTTAATACAGACTCTTGTGTGGGAGGTCCTCTTGTCTATGTGTTGATTTAATTGGTTAATGAATAAAGACAACTGGCTTGGCCTATAGCATAAGAGGAAGAAGGCAGAGTTAGGAGAAGCCATGGAGCCACCTGAGGCAGACGCTAGGACCTTTAGCTTGTAAGCCACAGCCATGTAGTGATATATAGACTAATAAAGATGGGTTAGTTTAGGATATGACTTTAGCCAGAAATACACTTAAGTTATTAACCAAACAGTATTGCAAATCATATGGTTTTCTGATTGGTTATTTCATGGCTGGGTGCCCGAGATGAACAAGTGACTTACCTCCAACATGACTGTTTACTATCCATTTAGGGTAAGAGGCATTTAACATAATATCAGATCACAGATATTAATTTCATGATTATGATAATTATTTTCTACTGTAAAAAATAAATTGCACTTTAACAGTTTTAGGTACTAAGATTAATTTACAAATACAATTCTTGAATTTTTTCTTTTCAATTTTTTAGATTATAATTTTATTACATGTTTCCCTTCTTTTTCCTCCCTCCAAACCCTATCATATATCCTGGCCTGCACATTTTCAAGTTCAGGTTATCTTTTAAACTAGTTGCTTTAATGTGTATGTGTGTATTTGTTATACATGCACATTCCTAAATATAACTTCTTGAGTCTTTATAACTTTGTTGGCTGTTTGTTTTCAGGAATGTATACTTGGCACTGGACTTCCAATTCCTGTGCTCTTGCCCTGAGAAGGCTGTCTACCCCACTTCCAGATTTCATCATTTGCTTATTGTTCTTTGTGTAGCGTTGAGGTCTCTTGGACTTTTCTCCCCATTCAGTTTGGCATGTCCACTGCTACCATCCTTGTTCAACTGACTTTTCAGTGATCATGTTGATGAAAAAATCTGGGTGTTGTTTCTGTTGTTTCTATGGGCAACTCTTATGCCCAGATTTGTAGCAGACAAATTTACTGTAGCCCTCCTTCCTCTCAGCTCTCATTTTAGAAATTTCGACACATTTTCTCCTGAAGCCTTTGTTCACAACCATGTTTTGTCTCAGCCTCCACAGCCAGAGACCCTCCCTGAAAACCCACCAGCCTCACTGGCCAGGAAAACAGGTAGAATGTCCTCACTTTTCCTCTTGTCTTCCAATTCTAATTACCTAATCGAATTCTCAGCTTTTTAACAGACCATCTGACTTGGCTTCTCTTTCCTTTCTGACCCCATGCCTATGGTCTAAGCAGATTCTGGCAAGACGACCATCTTCCTCCCTCCTGAGGATCCTCTCACATACACACAACCTTTCAAGTCCATCCTTACCTCTTACTGTTTGTTTGTAATACATAGAAATACATTCTACTCTGAACTCTATTGACTATACTAGGCAGGATCTTAGATGAATTCACTACCAGGCAGCCCGCAGCTGATGCAACCTCCTAAGAATCTGAAAGAACAGAAACCAAGTATTTTGGCACATATGCAATAAAGATAAGTCATATAAGTACTTATGATTACAGGCTTCCCCACTCCAACTGCTTAGATGCCAGAGTAAAATGCCATGAATATCAGCAAGGATAATATGTCTCCACTAAAGCCTAGCAACTGTACTAGAATAATTCCTAAAAGAGACAAGATAGATGAAGAAAAAATCAAGGGTTTCACATTATGAATATGCTCAAAGATGGTTGGTAAAAAAGGATATAAATAAATCCATTAGTAAAATCTGTGATAACACTGAGAAAGTAGAATAAAATGAAGAAACAGTTCAAGCCAGAAAATTGGAAATGGAATGTATAAAAGAACCCAACTTGTAGTAAAAAAAAAAAATCAATCAAATGAAACAGTTAGCTCAGAGGCAAGCCCTGTCCGCAACACAATCCAAGAAAAGAAAATTTTATGTATTGAAGACATGATAGAAAAAATGGATATCTCAGTCAGAGAAAATGTTAAGTCAGAATAAACAAAGAATTCAGGCACAAACAAAATATCCAGGAACACTGTGGAAGATTTATCTAAAAATAATAGGAATAGAGGAAAGAGAAGAAACTCAGCTCAAAGGCATAGAAAATATCTTTAGCAAAATCATAGAATAAAATTTTGCTAACCAGTTAAAAAAGTGCTTGTCAAGATACCAGAACACATAACATCTAAGAAACTGAAGCAGATGAAATTCACCATAACACATAAGTATCAAAACGTTAAACATACAGAACAAAGAAAAAATATTAAAAGCTGTAAGGGAAAACGTCCGAATCACATATAATGGCAGACCTATTAGAATAACACCTGAATTTTCAATGGAGATTCCAAAAGCCAGAAATTCTTGGATGTTTTACAAATTCTAGCATACTATAGATGCCATCCCAGATTTCTCGTCCCATAAAATAATTAAAAAAATACATGGATAAAGTAATACATTCCACAATATACAACCAAACTTAACTCTTCTCTATCTACAAGCCAAGGACTGCAGAAGGCAATAGAAATAAACTGCAACCCTAACTGTTTAGCCAATAATATTAAGAAAAGGTAAAATTCAGAGCAGTGGAAGAAATCAGGAGTAACAAAAACATACCACAGCCACAAAATGGGAATCAACAAGATCTGATCATTGCTAACTGATTCAATTTCTATGTGATTTCAATTTCTCAGTAAAAAGATTGAAGACATAAGTGACCCTAAAATTTCCCTAGGAATCTTTGCTGATGATAAACACTCTCAAAAAAAAGTAGCAGGATACAGAATTAATACACAAAATCCAAAACCTTCCTATATATAAATGACAAACAGATTGAGAAAGAAATCAGGAAAATAATCACTTTCACTATAGTCTCAAAACAAATGAAAAAACAAACAAACAATAACAAAAAAATAACACCTGAGAAATAATTTAACCAGGAACTAGGCAACTGAAAAACTTATATAAGAACTTTACGATTTAAAGAAAGCAATGTAAAAATATGCCAGATAATTGAAAGATTTCTCATACTCATGGATATGTATTACTGCTATATGAAAAGACACCTTCTTTTCAAAAGTTATTAACTGATTTAATGCAATTTGCATCAAAATTCAAAATAATTCTTCACAGAACATGAAAGGAAAATTTTAATCTTCATATAGCAACACACAAACACAAACACGCACGCATATGTGCGCAAACACACACACACACACACAGAAAATTCAGGATTGCAGAAACATTCTGGAATAATTAAGGAACTATTAGGGGCATTACCATTCTGATCTCGAATTGTACTATAGAGTAATAGTAATAGAAACAACATGATATTTACATAAAAACAGACATGATGATTAACAGAATCACACTAAAATCACAGACTTCTGTTTTTCCTTCCTTCCTTCCTTCCTTCCTTCCTTCCTTCCTTCCTTCCTTCCTTTTCTCTCTCTTCCTCCTTCTCCCTCTTTTTTCCTTCTTTCCTTCCTTTGTTCCTTCCTTTGTTCCTTCCTTCCTTTCTTCCTTCTTTCCTTCTTTCCTTCCTTCCTTCCTTTCCACACTCAGGAATCCTACAAATCACTGAACTGAAAAGTCATGATATATATGTAGAGGACCTGTCACAAACCCATTCAGTTGTTTTTGAAATTAATAGCAGCAATATCTAGATACAAAATTATCATTCTTAGTCCTGTGGTAGGTTGATCCCGAATTTCCTGAGAAACTGCCACACAGATTTCCAAAGTGGTTGCACAAGTTTGCATTCCCACCAGCAATAGATGAGTGTTCCCCTTAATCCACATCCTCTCCAGCAAAGGCTAAAATTGGTGTTTTTGATTTTAGCCATTCTGACAGGTGTAAGATGGTATCTCAAAGTTGTTTTGATTTGCATATCCCTGATAGCTAAGGAGGTTGAGCATGACCTTAAGTGTCTTTTGGCCATTTGAACTTCTTCAGTTGAGAATTCTCTGTTCAGATCTCCCAAGAGAAGCCCTGTCATACTACGAAAACATTTGTTCAACTATGTTCATAGCAGCATTATTTGTAATATCCAGAACCTGGGAAAAACCCTCAATGGAAGAATGGATAAAGAAAGTGTGGAATATATACACATTAGAGTACTACTCAGCAGTAAAAAACAATGACATCTTGAATTTTGCATGCAAATGGATGGAAATAGAGAACACTATCGTGAGTGAGGTAACCCAGACCCCAAAAGATGAATATGGTATGTAGTCACTCATTAGTGGATTCTAGCCATAAATGAAGGACATTGAGTCTATAATTCATGATCCTAGAGAAGCTAAATAGGAAGGTGAAACCCCCCCCCCCCAAAAATGTAGTTATCCTCCTGGATATTGGAAGTAGACAAGATTTCCAGGCAAATATGGAGAGCTTTGGGTTGGGGGTGGGACGGGGGTAAGGGGAGATGGGGAAAGAGAAGTGAGAAGGGGATGATGAGGAGAACTTGGGGGAATGGGACAGGTGGGATGGAGGAGTGGATATGGGAGCAGGGAAGTATATATCTTAATTAAGGGAGCCATTTTAGGATTGGCAAGAGACTGGACTCTAGAGGGGTTCCTAGGTGTCCAAGGAGATGTCCTCAGCTTGTTCCATGAGCAGCTGAGGAGAGGGTTCCTGAACTGGCTCTATACAATAGCCACTCTGATGAATATCTTGTATACCACCATAGAACCTTCATTTGGCAATAGATGGAGATAGAGACAGAGACCTACATTGGAGCACTGGACTGAGCTCCCAAGGTCCAAATGAGGAGCAGAAGGAGAGAGAACATGAGCAAGGAAGTCAGATCCTCGAGGGGTGCACCCACCCACTGTGACAGTGGGGCCCATCTAATGGGACCTCACCAAGGCCAGCTGGACTGGATCTGATGGAGCATGTGATCAAACCAGACTCTCTGAACGTGGCTTACATGGAGGGCTGACTGAGAAGCCAAGGACAATGGCACTGGGTTTTGATTCTACTCCATGTACTGGCTTTGTGGGAGCCTAGTCTGTTTGGATGCTCACCTTCCAAACCTGGATGGAGTGGGGAGGACCTTGGACTTCCCACAGGGCAGGGAACCCTGACTGCTCTTTGGACTGGAGAGGGAGGGGGAGGGAAATGGGAGGAGGGGAGGAGATGAAAATTTGTAATAATAATAGTAATAATAATAATAATAAAATGATAATGCTAATAATAATAATAGAACAAAAATATTATTCTTAAAAAAGAAGAAAAGAAATCCAATGGCATTGCACACCACTAGAACACTGTGTGCATTATTTCTATAAGTTCAATCAAGTTTTGACAGGAGGTGCTAGTGAAATATTTCTGTGAAATTCAGTGATAAATGTTTTGATTTATTAAAAAGCAAAGCAAAACTAAGAAGCAAATTTAAAATAAAAAATCATGGACCCATTGTAGAACTCTTCTTCTCAGATCTTTCAGTCTAGGAAGACAGCTCATAGCATAATTTTTTAATTGTTTTGTTCAGATGTTCCTGGACTTGTGATAGGGTTCTTTCTTTTTAATTCCATTATGAGGTGAAGATATTACAGTTTAGAAATGTATTTAATATATATTTGTATCTTGCTTCAAGGCAACTTCATAAATAAAGCCAGTCATGATATAAATTTCCTTATGCTGTACAGAGGTTTCTACTTCATGGAGCAACACAAAAGCTCATTAAATGTATTCATAATGCACACAAAAACTGAGTTTGCATTCAGCACTTAGAAGGATCCTCATATAAAAATTTAAGAGTATGTTATTTAAGTGTTATTTTCAAAATTATACTTCTGTGTCCATAAAAATATCATTAAAATGTAAAACCAACATCATATTATTTGTTGGTTTTCTATCATTTAAATGCATTATTGGTTTTTAGTTGAAATATAATTATGTCAACAAGTCCTCTCCCTCAAACTTTCACACCTTTGTCTTAGTTTAGCATTGTTACACATATGCTATCATGCACATTTTATACATGCCCTAATATATAAGTTCACCTGATGAGTTTTCTCATTTGTGTATATTCTGTTTTAAAGTCAACACTCTTTCTTAGACCATCAATATCTGGGGCTTATCTCTAAAAAGGCTAATTTTTCTCCTAGCACTACTTAGGTGCATTTGATTTTTATTTTGTCTAGGAGTGGGAAACTGAAAAGTTATTTATCTTATGCATTAACATGTCCATTGATATTGCCATCATTCCATTCTTGTTTATATAATCATTTATAGATAAGACTGAATCACAGTAGACTTTGTTTTATTCTGGAATTTTTTATTTATCTTGACCCCTCTCCCTTTATGCTGTTGCCTGCCCCATAGAAGAAATGCTGTGATATAGATGTTTTTATTTGGTATGGCCTACCTTTGATTTGATGATTTCTATACTGTGTCCAATTGTGGCTTTATGTGGTGGTCTCCATTTGCTAAAATGATAGGCTTCTTTAATGAGAGTCACAGCTTCATTAATCGATGGGTATAAGATTTAGAATACAGTGAGAAATTATGCTGATCTAGTAAGTGATAGTACTAGATTTCTTTTTAAGTTATATATCTCACTACCTCAAGAAGATGTTTCTAGTATCAAGACTGATATATTTGTTGTTGAGTGAGTCTACATCCAATTAGACAATTATTGTTTGCCACCAAAATAAGAGTGTCACTTGTTACACCTTTATAGCTATCTTGCTATACTGGCCATTGCCATGCTCCATAAGTGTGGCAACTGGGTATGACTGTTCTATTGTTTTCTTTTCTTGGCTGTTTGCATAGTATTATCTGGCACTGCTAAAGGTTGGCCACATGAGGGACATTTTCAGGTCATAACCAGTTCTGATAACCTGAGTCCCACATCCTAAGTATGTGGTCTTTAGTAATAACTCTCCACACTCACCCCAAAGAAGCAACCAAGTTCCATATCATTTTGGAAGTTAATTAGGTTACCCTGATCAACCATTCAAAAGGCAGTTTCTTGTGCATTATAATGCGGTAACACATCATATATCTATTGTATTTTCAAATATTTAGAGAAAATGAGCATATGTAATATTAAATACCTTCTAAGATTAAATTTATATAATTAGTGAATATTTACACACAGCTTACTTTTATGTAAAATTTGTTTCTAAATGTTAAAACTCGTATACACATTGTCTATTGCAGTTTAACACATTAATAAAAATTTGGCCAGTGAAAAAAGCCCCCACTGTCGTCCTACACACCTTTAGTTCAGTCTAATATGTCATAGTTACATTGATTTTTTAGAATCTTAGAAACCTGTAGTCAATTATTTTGTTATTTTGTTTGTTTGTTTCAGGAAATTGGCTGAATTCACAGTCATGTGCTCACTTTTTCCTGTTCACTGTTCTGTTTTATGCCATTGAACACAGGAATGAAGAATTCTTTTGCTGATTTTTCCACCTTCAAAATAGGCAAAGATTTTGAAATCTCTTTTGTACAAGTGACTCACATTTTCTTTACATTTAGAAACAGCTATAATTACAGTTAAATCACTCTGTTAATCCAGTTCAATTAGTCCTTCCTAAGACAAAGTGACTCATAACCTTAATAACACATGTCATGTTCCCTTTGTCATATTTTATTTAATATAATGGTAATAGCAAAATAAGATACAAGATAACAGGGTTAAAAATATTACCTATAACACAGTATAGCAGTATTTGTATATAAAGTGGAAACACGAGGTAGGACATCCCTAAGGTAAAGGAGTTAATACACATGCAAAGTGCTTGGCTAGTAAGCATTGCACCCAGTGTTTAAGAAGAGAGTTTCAAAAAATAAGAAAGGAAGAGAAAATTGGATGTCTCTTAATGTAGATGTATTCTTTTATTCTTGAGCTATTGTTAAAAGAAGAAAAAATCAAAACAAAAAAATCACAACAAAACAAAAGCAAAATCAGGCCAAAAATGCCAAAACAGTATATTTGTTTAAAAGCTGAGCATAAAGACAAACATACAAACATTGCTGTCAAATTTCTATTAATTCCTTACATATCAAAATACAATGTAGACCCCAAGGAACACACCATGAACCTGCTAAGAATGAGCTGCAAATTTCTTTCAGTAGTTTTACTATTGTGACTGTGCATTTCAAATTATATCTGTTAAGCAAACAATGCTACATTTGAATGCTTCGTAATATGCTTTCATACACAGTGTTGTTCCTTAATGGGCTTATTTTAAATCATTGGTCTAATTGATTATTCTACTTTTCTCTTTTGTAGTAACAAATGGGTAAAATTAAAGAGGCCCTTTTAGTACCCATTCATTAAAGTCTGCATTCTGTCCTCATTATATTCTCTATTTGAATGGTAATTATTCTAATTTATGAATACAAGTTTCAAAATTGGTAATATATTTAAAAACCTATTGCGGTATTGTGAAGATATTTATTTGGTAATATTGATGTCTTAAGCCATATTAATCAATATGTTACATATGAACATTACCATAATATTCTTTTTCAAATTTTGTTTCTATTTGCTTTAAAGGTCCTTCTTCATAAAGAGTCAATACTACAGTATTTACTAGGTAGGTAATATAAATTGAATTATATAGTAAGCATATAGCACTTTGTGTCTGCATTTTGGCCTTCATAGGGCATTTGGTCCATTTATACTGTATAATATATTGGTGTTTCATGACTTTTTTGCATAAATTCTTTGTATGAATATATTGCTTTCCTTTTCATCTGCTTCTAAGGTAGTACCTTGATTTGTGCTGTTATAAACAATTATGTAGTTGGGTGGTGGTGGCACACGCCTTTAATCTTAGTACTGGGAGACAGAGGCAGACAGATCTCTATGAGTTTGAGAACAGCTTGGTCTACAAGAGCTAATTCCAGGACAGGCACCAAACATACACATAGAACACACTGCCTCAAAACAAACAAACAAATAAATAAAATCCCAGCACTCGGGAGGCAGGGGCAGGTGGATCTTTGTGAGTTTGAGTCCAGCCTGGTCTACAAGAGCTTGTTCCAGGACAGACTCCAAAGCTACAGAGAAACCCTGTCTCAAAAAAAAAAAAAAAAAAAACCAAAAATAATAATAATAAAATAAAATAAAAAAAACAAAAAATAAACAATGATATAGAACTGATTGCCAAGCTCTCAGTAAAATATATTAATTTATCATAGACAAATGCCTGAAAATGGAAAGGCTGAATCATTGAATTAATTGTCTGTGCTTTGCATTTTGAGGAGCTACTAACATGTTTTCTTAAAAAGCTCCAAATTACCATCTCCTCTCTCAATATGACAATTTCTCCACATTCTCATACACTATTAATCTCTGCATGAGGTGAGTTTGAAAGTGTTTGGTCCATCATTGTTATACGATGCACACTTTTAGGGACATGTAATCACATTTTTATGTAGATATTAGTAATTTGTGTTACCGAAAATATTTAAGACCCTTAACTTAAGCAATTAAAAATTCTTTTGTTTTCATATTTTCAGAAGTATTTATCCATGATCTCTTTTGGTTATATTGATTATTAGCCTGTGCTAATAATAATAAAGAGTGCAAAATCGCAGGAATATGAGATACAAAAAGTTGATTGTTTTATTTCATGGGTGTCAGGAAAGAAAGGGAGAAAAAGAGGGAATGGAAAGTAAGGGAGAAGTGGAGGGGATGTACAAACTGAAAATGATACCCTGAAGCAAAGAATATAAGATAAAAATCCCTTGATTGATTCTGAATAACTTGTGCTTCTTCCAAGTGTCCTTACCCCCTGAAGCTATACCTTCTTCCGAGGAGCTCTCCGGGCTGGTGACTAAGACATAAACATATGAAAATTTGGGGGACACTTATTCAAGCTGTAGTTCTCTGCATTTACTTTCTTTAAAAATCATGTCAGCCAAATACGTTACCCCAATTTTTTTATCCTTGTATTGGAAGAACTTCTTATATACTCAGATTCTGTGTCACACATATAATTTATGTAGATATTCTTCCTTTCTCTGAATTTTAAATTGATTCATGATACACTTTTTCATTCAAATGTTTCTTCCTGATTTTAAAATGTCATTCATAATTTACCTTTTTTTTAATTTTGATAGGTCTAACCTGAGTGAGCTTAGGATACTCCATGTGTTTCTGAGAATTGTATTGTTTTAACTACAACTTCTGATACATTTCTTAGCACCAGTTGAGACATGATGGTAGTTTAATAATGATTTTTCTTACACTTTATGCAAAAGCTAATTAACCACTGCTGTAGGGTCTGTTTTAAGAGTCCTTTTTATAATATATGTGGGTTCATATGCATACATCATAACATGCTTTTTAAGTTGCTGTAGCATATCATATTTTTTAAGTGAGGTAATATGTAATTTTCAATGGTGTTTGTTTTCAGTACTGTTTTACTTGTTGATTTCTTATGACTTCAGGAGACAACTGCTTATTAGAGTAAAAATGCCCTAAGGATTTTTTTATGCATCATACTTATTGTGCCAGTGTTAAAAAGTCTGACTTCTGTTACTAGGAGTTAGTATTCTTTTCCAGGAAACAGAGAAGTGAAATGGATATGTTTCAAAATATTCATTTTTCCTGTAATAATATTTTTCAATAATATTTTATAGATAATAGCTACTATGGCCTGAAATTCTTTTGGTAAATTAGTTCCTAATATTTTATCTTTACTGTTTTTTATTATTGACATTATTACACTTAAGATATGAAACAAATTAATTGTAATTAAATTTCATTAGCAAATAGACTTCTATAGAAATTCAAAAAATGAATAAAAGATCAATAAACATATAAGAACCATATATGATAATGAATGCTACAATTAAAATTGACAAACCAGTTCATGTTACCCAAACAATTTATGGGCAAAAGCAGTCTTCAATGAATTACTAATGATGTTAATCATAGAGTTAGAAAAATACAGTCTAAAAGTTCATACTTAAACACAAAAGCCAGGAGTAACCAAAATATTGTCTTTATTTACTTATGTTTATTGATTCTTTGTAGATTTCACATGATGTCTCTTGTTCTCATTCCTCTTCTTGCAACCACTTACTCCCAAAATAATTTAAAACTTAAAACAAAAGCAAAAATATAAACAAATAAACTAAAAAACAAGTCTTGGAGTGGAAGTTGTAGTCTGACATAGTGAGTTTCACAGTACATTCTTTATTCTCAACATCTTAAATTCTAAGTGTTCAATGCAATGAGTCATTGGTATGGTTCAAATCCTCTGGTTTCTGTTAAACCTACACCCGCTATACTGAACCCTCACTGGGACTCCTTTTAGATATTCTGTTGTTGCCTACTGTTATGGAGATCCTGCAGATTTGGAACTGAAGGTCTGAACCCCCGTCATAAGCTCCAGCATGTCATAGATGAGGAGGGTGTTGGGTGGATCAACTTATAGCCCTGTCTCTAGACCTGGGTAGTAGCTGGGTTGGTCAGCCTCATCTACACCACTAAGGTATGTCCTCCAGCATTGCCTTGATTAACTCACGAACTGTGGCAGGCAACAAGGAACTGGGCCATTTCTCCAGCTTTCCTGAGGACTGTCTAACCCACACTAACACCTTCAGCACCAAGTCAACTGTTCTGCCTGGGCACCTGTTCTCCCGAGTGCTGCAACTGGTAAAGTGCTGGAACAGCTCTGCTGCTCTAGTGTTTCCTAGACCAGCGCCACCCCCCTCCCCCCGCTGCAGGTAGCAAGGTGGGGGAAGGGGATCTTTCCCTCACCTTGTTACTACATGGTAGGTGGAGGAGGCAAGGTCAACTCTTTTGCTCTCACACCCCCAGAAACAGCTCAACAAGGTCAGCTCTAGTATTTTGCCTAGATCCTGGATATGTGCACTGCCCCTGATGACAATAGAAGACTTGTACATCAGCACAGACCTTGGCTATCACAGGGCCATGAACTCAGACATTGTCCTGACCACAGCTTGGCCCATAAGATGCCATGTCCCTGGCTGTCAGTAAATGCCACTCAGGTCTGTAGAGCCCTTACGGTGGCAAGGCCCTCAGACAGCAATCCTACCATAGTTGGTGACATAAGCCTTGGTGTCAACATGGGCCATAGACATAAACACAGATTCAGGCTGCAGTAGAACCATGACCTAAACACGGTGCATGGCAGCATCACCTGCCTAGATCTCATCATAGGTGTAGATGGCCCAGGTTGGCATGATCACAGTGGTAGTTTGGAACTCAAG
Source organism: Arvicola amphibius (assembly GCF_903992535.2). Taxonomy (NCBI): domain Eukaryota; kingdom Metazoa; phylum Chordata; class Mammalia; order Rodentia; family Cricetidae; genus Arvicola; species Arvicola amphibius. The sequence continues at coordinate 73,363,503 of NC_052058.2, forward strand.
CTTTAACATGTCCCCAAGTGGTAGCCAAGTCATGGAATCAGTGCAGACTCTGGCTGCAGTAGTACCATGACCCCAAATATGAACCTCAGAAGCAGTCTGTGCCCAGTCATAACTATGGACCCAGGCGGCAGTGCAGGCTATCTAAATGTGAAAGGCTTTGGTAGCAACAGGATCCTCAAATACCAACAAGCCCTCAGTTGTCTGCTCATACCATGGAAAATTGCATGAACTTCAGTGACAACTGGAGTCACTGGCATCAACAAAATGCCCAAGTGTAGCACGGTCACTAACACAAACATGTCCCTAGCAGCAGACTGTGCTCGTGTGTCAAAATGGACCTGGGTAACATTGTAGACCTCTTAGTATGGCTTGTGTAGCGGCACATCCTGCAGACATCAGAGTGGGGACTTGAGTCAGGCAAAAGACAAGAGGAAGAGAAGCAAGAAAGCGAAGAGGCAAGAGGAAAAACTAGAGACAAAGTAATGAAAGGCAAGAGAAAAGGCAAAGAGAACGAGCTCGACCAGGCAGGCACTTTTAAGGGGCGCACATGCTGCATAGAAGATGGTGGGAAGGGACCTAGTGACATGTAACTGCTTTGGCGCTACTACAGAAACTAACCTTGGAATTCTTTAATGAAAGAAGCAGAGTTAGACATATAAGACCCATTTTTTTTCTCCATTTGAGAGAGGTCACTCAGAGATAGGTGAAACACAGCTTAACAAGCTCCATAGCTAGCAGGAGCTGAGTAGAGGGACAGAAAGAAATAACAGAGAGAGGGCTTGAAAAGAAGAAAAGAGAACGATTGAAAATGCAGTACATCCTTCTGTCTACCAGATCCCTGGCAGAATGTTGCAAAAGTCCTGTAAAATATTATATATATCTATATCTATCTATCTCTATATATAGATATAGATATAGATATAGATATAGATATACACACACATATATGTATATATATATATATATATATATATATCAGATTAAGAGAGGATATCAGATTAAGTAGGCACAGGCTGTCCCATACATTGTCGTTTAAGAAGAGGAGCCATGGGCTCCAACACTGAGATAGCTGTGGTTGCCTGGAACCAGGGCTTGACAGCGCCAAAAGGCAAGAAACCACACTTGAAAGAGTAGGTCAACTCTTGGGAGGTGTCCAGAGAGGAGTGTCAGCAAAGAGTATCAACCATAGCCTTGAAGTCATGGTTGGGAATTCCACCACCTTCAAGAATACCAGAGGAATGCCAGAAGCTCAATAGTCTCTCACACAGATCCAGGAAAGCATTTACCTTGACTCAGAGAAGGAAAACTCACAGGTTTTATTGGTGTTTAGTGGAGCAATCAGTTTATAGCTGTGGATCTCTGCATCTGCTTCCATCAGTTTCTGGGTGAAAGTTCCATGATGACAATTAAGGCAGTCCTCAATGTTATTATAAGAGAAGGCCAGTTTAGGCATCCTTTCCACTATTACTTAGTGTTTTAGCTGGCATCATTCTTGTGAATTCCTGAGAGTTACCCTAGGGCCAAGTTTCTCACTAACCCCATAATGGCTCCCTCAATCAAGATATGTCTTTCCTTGCTCTCCTTCTCTGTCCTTCCCTCATCTCAACCATTCTATTCTCCCCTGTTCTCCTCCTCCCTCCCATCTTCCCCTCCCCCACTTCTGCCCCCCCTTCCCCTTACCCCCTACACTCCCAATCTTCTCAGGAGATCTTGTCTAATTCTTTGTCCGGTCCTCCTTGGTTCTTAGCTTCTTTGGAGTCGTGTACAGGCTGGTTATCATATATATGCTGGTTATCTGTTGCTTTACGTCAAATATTTTTTTTGTTGTGGTTTTGAGACAGGGTTTTTCTGCTTAGCTCTGACTGTCCCTGAACTCACTGTGTAGATAAGGTTGCTCTTGAACTAAAAGAGATCCACCTGCCTCTTCTCCTGAGCATTTTGTAATCCAAAGCCATACCTTATGTGTTTTTCAGCTTCGTGGTGTTTTGGAGGAATCTTTGTTGGTGGTCCAATTATTCCTTTTTTTTTCCTTTTTATGGATTTTATTGAGCTATACATTTTTCTCTGCTCCTCTCCCTTCCTCTCCCCTCCCCTTCAACTCTCTCCCATGGTCCCCATGATACAAATTTACAAAGAAAAATACTTTCTTGCCTAGAAAATAAATAAATAAATATTTCTATGCAAATAACCACAGAAATAATTACATTAAAATGTTTGAAGCCTCTCATAATTCCTATTTCTTCACTATCAACAAATTTGATCACCCCAAAAAAGAGAGCTAAAGTTCTACTTGTCTTTTGTATGTGTTCCTATACTTGTGTGTACATGTGTGTGTGTCTTTGTGTGTTTACATGTGTGTGTGTCTTTGTGTGTGTATGTGTGTGTAAATGTGTGTATTTGTGTGTACATGTGTGTATGTGTCTTTGTGTGTGTGAATGTGTGTGTGTGTGTGTGTAGATAATTACATGTTTATGTGGAAACCAGTAGCTGGTTCCTCAATCTCTTTGTGTTTTAATTTTCATAAAGGCCCTCTAAGTTAACCTGGAGTTTGTGATTGCCATACACTAATTATCTGTGAAATCCCAGATCTGCCTGGTCCTGTCTACTCAGAGTAGGGATTAAATGTATACCCTGGAATGTCTTTTGGCAAGGGAGCTGCCAACAGTTTACCCACAGGTGTGTATTTGTGCACTGAGTTACTACACAGCAGAATTCTTGTTATGCTTTGTTAGAAGATATTTCTATATAATTATGTGAACTGAAGCTTTTGGAAGATGTTGGAAACTACACTATCAGCTCAACTATCTCCAAGGATTTTCTTATCATCACAAATGATATAAAAAATGATGCAACCTAGAGTCTACTCTCATGTAGCTCTCAACTGTATCTGTACATATTAGATAAATCTTGGATTGATTAGTTCATAAAAGAATATATTAGAAATTCTAGCTCTACAATCTTAATCAAACAAAAAAATTATATGAACATATGAAAGAAATCCTTCTGTCAAAGAGAATTTAATTTCAGTAGAATGATGCATAAAATAACATTTTATCTTTTTATGTATGATTATATTGCAAAACAAACTAAAAACTTTAATTGATGAAAATGTGCACACAGACATAGAGATTCTGTAAAGAAATATTAATTTCAGTTGTACATAAATATTGATTAATATCAGTTATGCAGAATATGCCTACTTTTTTATTTGTTTTGATTTTGTTTTTACTTGTTTTTTGTTTTGTTTTTTGTTTTGTTTTTTGAGACAGAGTTTCTCTGTAGCTTTGGAGCCTGTCCTAGAACTTGCTCTTGTAGACCAGAATATACTCAAACTCACAGAGATCTGCCTATCTCTGCTCCATGAGTGATGGGATTAAAGGCATGCGGAATGACTGCCTGGCTAATTATGTACATACATTTCAAACACTCCCAGATAAAATATAAATGCATCTAGTGTAGGAAGCTGCAAATGATTATTATTCAATTTCTGTAAAAAAAGAGTCCTAGAACAGTCACACAATGTTTTCTTCCATTGAATTTCTGCTAGATGTCTCTTTCACTCCATTTTCCTTTAAATCTTATCTCTGGCCTTCTCCCTCTCTTCATTTCTCCAAACAGAGCAGATATTTTGAAGTAAGTGGACAAAATTGTCATTTTTTAAAACATTGTATTGGCCCATACTTTGTTCGTTAAACATGCAAGGATTAATGCATTATTTTTCAGATTTCATATTACTTTTATTTATATCTCATGAAGGTCTTATGAGACTAGTACATCTACCTATTTACCTTATCTTATAGAAAAATAAATTTAGATTAGTGAACTCAATCAATGTGTCCAAGTATTTCAGCAATTTAAAGACTAAACAAAAGCTACAGTGCATAGTCACTGTTGAAAAAGGGAATTAGAAAATGAAATATAAAATCAAATTGAAAGACTAGATAAAAACATAGTCACAAAGAAACAAACCCATAGTAAATGAGTCAGAAAATAAGTATTCATAAAATAAGTTCTCATAAAAAAAGCAAATGGCAGTAATTAAACCATTAATTTAATTTTTAATTTTTTTATTCATTTTACATGTCAAACACAGTTCCTTCTCTCTCTCCTTCTCCTTCCCCTCCCTCACATTGGATGTCTACATGTAGATGAATGCAAATAGATCCATACCTATAGCCATGCACAAATCTCAAGACCCAGTGGATCAAAGACCTCAACATAAATCCAGACACACTGAACCTGATAGAACAGAAATAGGGACGTAGCTTTTAATACATTGGCACAGGAGATCACTGCCTAAATATATCACTAGTAGCACAGACACTGAGAGGAACTAATAAATGGATGCCCCTGAAACTGAGAAGCTTCTGTAAGGCAAAAATCACAGTAAATTAAACTGTTCTCTAGCCATTGTATTATTTCAAAAGTAATTTAAGAAAGGTGATTAGTTCAGATAACGTTTCTGCTTTCTCTTACGTCCAGACTCTTCATTTATTTCTACTTCCTGCCCTCCTTTTTTGAAATGTATGTTTTGCTCTTAAAACTGAAGTAGAAACCAATTAGTGACAATTAACTTTTTATTTTTTTTTTTCCGAGACAGAGTTTCTCAGTAGCTTCGGAGCCTGGTCTGGAACTAGCTCTTGTAGACCACGCTGGCCTCGAACTCTCAGAGATCTGTCTGCTTCTCCCTCTAGAGTGCTGGGATTAAAGGCATGCGCCACCACCGCCCAGTGTTAATTACCTTTTTGTTTTGTTTTGTTTTGTTTTGTTTTGTTTTGTTTTGTTTTTCGAGACAGGGTTTCTCTGCAGCTTTTTTAGAGCCTGTCCTGGAACTAGCTCTTGTAGACCAGGCTGGCCTCGAACTCGCAGAGATCTGCCTGCCTCTGCCTCCCGAGTGCTGGGATTAAAGGCGTGCCCCACTACCGCCCGGCTTGTTAATTATCTTTTTAAAGATAGATTTAACATTTTGTAGAGTTTAACAAGTTTCCTCCCTTTTACAAGCTCTTCCCCAGTGAAAAATTTTATTCTTTTGTTTATGTATGTGTATATATGCTTTATTGAATGTGTGTTTAATGTATATGTCTGCATGTATGGTTGAAGGTGAGCATGTACATATGAATGTGGTCTAGAGTCAATATCGATGTCTTTCTTTGTTGTTGATACAGAGTCTCTCCTTAAATCCAGAAATCATTGGTTGGCTAAACTTACTGGTAAAGAGATTTGGTAGGCTTTGTATTTCTTTTGTTAGGGTTGCAGATGTGTGAGTACTCGGTATACGAACTCAGGTCTTTTTGCTTGTGTCTAGACACTTTGAAATCAAACTCTTTTCCTAAACCCATCAAAGCAGTCATTTTAATGTCTTTATAAATACCTTTATTTTTTATTTCTTTAAATTGCCTCCACAAATTTAAATTTAAACACTATATATATAGATGTGTGTGTGTGTGTGTGTGTGTGTGTGTGTGTGTGTGTGTGTGTATCCTGGATGATTTGCAATAATTTTAGTTATTTTAGGACACTAATGAAAAACTCAAAACTCTCTAGATTGATAAGGTTACTACTTCTCAGGGTCTAACATAACCAACAGGTTATGAATCATTACCTGACCTCTTAGGTGTTGCATATCTTTCCAAAAAATGGATAAAATTGTTATATCTAATCCTAGTAATGAAATTAATACATTTGAAATCAGTTATCTCATAAAAAATATTTTATTTTGCTATAGAATTTTCTACCTAATGTAAGATTATAATATTTTCACACTGAAAAAGCTTGATGAATCATGAATTCTTATTGGTAAATATGTATCCTCATTACTTCCTCAAAATTCCAAAGATAACAGGTATTAGAAGAGTTAAAAGAGTTATGCAGTTTGAAGTTAAATATTCTACCTATAGATAAATTCTAGTAAGTTTCATTTGTCTCAAAACAGATTGTCTGTAGGAAATAATTGTTACCTGAATTAATAAGTAATACTTTTGCATGAAACTAAACTCCCTGAAAAGCAATATTTTAACTAAATTGCAGTGATTATGAGCAAAAAAAAATCAATCTAGCTTTCCAAGTGCAGAATAGGAATTCTTCTCAAGAACTGTTTAATGTGACACATTCATATAATTAATGTTTTATGAAGGAAATTTCACAGCAGACACCCGAGGCTGTGCAGTTTTATTATCTCTAGATAGAATGCACCACATTCTTTGCTTATTACTTTAGGTTTTGGATCTTTGTACAGTACAGAATATTACCTTCCAGCAATAAACAGTTGTGCATAGATTGCATGCTTAAGTCTCCATGATCAAGTACTTCTTTTTTATTTCATTGTTTCTAAAGTTTTGTTCATGTTTACTACAATGCTCTCCTTCTGGTTGTCTGATAGGCCTCTAATCCTAACATTTTCCACACTCTGCAGTATTCTCTCTTTCCAAGCATCTGCCTTTCTTCAACTCTTTATGAGCTCACACTTAGACAATAGATCATCTTACACGAGCATAATAGAATATGACTTGTGGCTCTGCCTCTTGTCTCTTTCATCTCTGATTCATACCCACAACCTCTGCATTATACCAATTTACTTTATTCTGTACATTGTTATACAACATAAAGAGCAAAACATTTATAGCCCTTTTCTTAAAAGAGATATATTTAAATTCTCTAATGACAAAATTTCTACAAGGAAACTAAAATTTACATTGTGAAATTAATTTATAATTGCATGAACATAACTTATCAGCAGTTTCCACTACATTTATTATTTCTAATGCTTCACTTCTATAAATAGCTGTAAATCAGGAAAGTTTCACTTTTGGACATTTAAAGTTCTGGGTTACAGCTGACATTCTAAGCCAGGTGTCTGAGCTTTAATAGTAAACTGTTTCATTCCTATAATCTACTTAAACATGAAACATTAAACATTGAGTTTATTTCATAAAGTCTTTGTCAAATTCACACAATTTGAAATTACCATGAAGAAGGATACTTACCCATCATTTAAGAGGATACCCACAGGATGGAGGAGGACAATGACTGCCAAAGTGTCAGTCACAGGAGGTGGACACCACAATGTTTCAACATATTTGGATTGGCGCCATAGTGCTAAAACTTGCCTGAAGTGTGATACAGAAAATCCACACATACGAAGATAACTGGAGGAGATTTGCTATTTTTAGGTAAGCAGTAAGCTTAGGATGGAAGAAAAGGCAATTTTCTTCAGCTTTGAAACATGATTAGGAAAGATGAGTTCTTCTATGTACACACGAACACGAAGGGATCCCAAAAACAGTCTTTACAGTCGAATAGGACTTTATAAACCAGGGCAGTGTTGCACTCTGACAGACAACATTTTAAGTCATTCTATTCTATGAGAAACAGATATTCTGAGGTGTTTCAGTATATTTTCAGTATTTATGATTTTATATTTTCTTAATATTTTGTAGTTATTCTTTCGCCATTCAAATAAAACAAAAACTGCATTTAAAACATTTATGGATTATTCATAAATGACTTTAACCAATGTGTTCTGATGATAAAAACATGTATACTTCCATGAAGTTGAATCCTGACAAAATAAAAGGAATTCCTTATGAACGTTGTTTGCCTAAAGTCTTAGATAAATAAATAAAAATTAAAATTAAAATAAAAATTTATATTGAATGATAGCAAAATTAATGAAGTCTGTAGTTTTTTGAGAAACGGAAATCTTCAGAATGAAGGTATCATAATTATTCAACACCTATGCATACTCTAAAATGAAAACATTATGGATATTTGAATTTGGGGAATATTAGGTTTTTCACTATCAAATGGCTAATGGTATACCAGAAAAATGTATTTCACTTGTTAAAGATAGTTGTGATTATGATAAAACTCTTTACATAAAATTTTAAAGTGAAAATCAAAGTGGAAATGTAAGAAATTTTGATAAAAGGTCACATATAATGGTTATATGGATGTGAGTGTGGATAGCACTTCTATATTTCAAACAAACAAATTATCAATATCTGATTTTTATCTAGGAGGAAACTTGAATGGTTTATAGAATGTTAGTTTCAACTTTACCTGATAATTAATAAACCATCTAATAATTTCCCTGTGTCTTATAAAGCCTTACTTAAATTTACTAAAATCTATACTTTTTGAAATTATGAGAAAGCCAGACATATTTCTGAGTGTGAAAAAATATTGTACTCCATCATATAGTGGAAATTAACTTTAGCTAAATTTAATGGTGCTTATGATGTAACTGATTTCAAATATATCATTTTTATTAGTAGGACTAGTTGTAGAACTTTTATTGCTTTTAATGTTTAAAAGATCTACTACACATCAGGTCAGATCATGATATGTAGCTACTAAAATTTGGTTACAGTAACCTGTAAGGAGTTTTTAGAGAATTTTTAATTTGTTATTGCTGGACTAAACAACAAAAATTGCTATAAGACATCCTGCCTCATTTTCTCAAACTTCACATTGTTTTCTTGACTATAAATCTTTGCATTAGTTTTAAGATATTTACTGGTAATTTGTCAATCTCACTGATAAAATATGTAAATTTTTCAGGATATGGATTAATAGGTAGCATTATTTTACTAAGTAATATAAATTATATTTTAACTTTTGAAGGAAAAATTAAGTAAAATAAATAAGCTATAGTTAATTACATTTGTCTGTTGTGTAGTGAATGTATGGGAGTGTGTGTGTGCAGCATCCATTTTTGTCATATTCCATATATGTAGGTCAAAGGACAATTTAAGGCAGTTGGTTCTCTTTTTCTCCCATTCAAGTTGACTCAAAACACAGACTCAAGATGTTAGGTTTAGAGACAAGTGTCTTTATCTCCTAAACATGTGGCCCAACTGTGTATTTGGTGGAATTATTTATTTATGAATATTTGTAGGGCAATAAAATCATAGTAGCCATGTCTTTAACTCAAATAAAATTAAAAATTGTCATTTTAGTTTGTAATGTAGGAATTGAAAGGGTCTTATATTTTAATCATATAATTGAAGATTTGCTAGGTGTAACTACAAGAAAAAGTGCTCAAGACATAATTCTATTGTATATTTACATGGATGATGTCATTTTTCACCCATCAGCATACACTATTTTCCTTTAGTGTATATTTTTTGTTTTGAAATATAGAATTGGAAAATTTGCTAAAATACATCTTTGTCTAGGGGCAGGAAGTCCTACCCCTGACTTAGGAGCTATGGAAAATTGACAGCTGCTAGGAGATTAAGAATCAGCTTTCAGTATGTGTTTCCTACTATTTATTTTCCACACAATGTCCACATATCCAGAGGCCTATGGACAGCACAAACTATGCTTGAGTAGTTGAAATAAAAAAATGAAGAAAGAAATTTGGGTATGTGTGGAAGAAGACATGGATCTGGGAGGATTAGCGAATGTATAACATCAAAGTACAGTATATTGAATCTCAAAATATTTAAAAAGAATAGTAATGTGTTTTAGTTCACAGATACAGGCTTCATCATATTAATTTTAAAATGGCATTTTATCACGAAATGTAGTTTCTTAAATTTGTTACTTCTTGATAGTTCTCATTGCTTATTCATTTCACTGAATGATGTTTTTAACAAATATGGAAGCTAAGAGATCTAGCTATGGGGCCTACATTTGAACACTTGATATACAGAAAGTGCTCATATATAGATGCAAAACATGCAGGTTTTTCTTGAAAGTCTTGGTCAAGGAATGAATTTCAGGAATAACTGTCTGTCCTCAAAATTCTTATTTGAAACAAATCTGTGTGTGTTTTTATAGCAGGCAAGTATATCTTTTTGTTCTCTCTCCCCCTTCTCTCTCTCTGTTTCTCTTTTCTCTCTGTTTTTATCTCTGTTTTTCTCTCTGTTTCTCTCTCTGTTTCTCTCTGTTTCTCTCTGTTTCTCTCTGTTTCTCTCTCTCTCTCTCTCTCTGTGTGTGTGTGTGTGTGTCTGTGTGTGTGTGTGTGTGTGTGTGTGTGTGTGTTCTTTTAGATTTGGGATAATTATTTGAGCAGATTTCTTTAAAATACGTCCAAGTATTTATGTTCTATTCAACCAGAGTACAGAGTTGTCCATATTTTTGTCATGTTAAGTGCCATGACATGCCAATATTTTTAGTACCCAACATCTGTTCCTTCTAGAATTAAATTTTAGAAAGCCATTTCATACAACAAACACATATTTGCTACTAAAATCCACACATATTTGTTTCCATAAAGAATTTTGAGGAAAGACAGAAATTTCTGGAATTCATTCCTTCACCTGGACTTTCAAGAGAACCTTTGCTGATTTTGTGAGCATTGGAGAGCTGATATACTTGACCACATCTTGCAGTGGCTGGTTACTTTTGTGTTTTTTTCCAGACTCTGTGGAACTGGCTGGCTGCCAGCTTGGACCTCTCAAGATGATGAAAAGGCAGAAAATTATGTCTAGAAAATATTTTAGATCCTGGTGATTAGGGGAGGAGAGTTCCAAAATGGTAGATAGATTTGTTTTGGGGGGTGGAGGAGGAAATTTCCAAGGGATTCCCAAGATAAAGAATGATAAGGGAAAAATTAAATGATACTTATTCTGGGTGAGTCTGGTCCATTTATATAGGTCCAATTGGTTCCCTGAGGCTTATGAAAAATGTTTAATAATAAATAAAGTTTAGACATATTAGTAGCTTATGACTATGATGGTATAGTGTTGGGACAGAAGACAGTGGGGAGGAGGGAGGAAAAGAAGGGGGAAGTATCAGAAAGGGGAATTATTAGAGCCCTCAATGTTTTACCTGAAGCAAATCTTAATGCACATTTTCTCTTTTGGATCATGGTATTACCTTAACATCCAAGAGACACTGTTTTAGTCAGGAATAAACCTGTTACGCTAAAGTCTGTTTTGTGAATTTTTGGAGTCTGGAGCTTTGAATGTCCCCAAACTTGTTTTTGTTTCTTACCACCTGGGTTGTTTTTTTTTTTTTTTTTTTTTTTTTTTTTTTTTTTTTTTTTTTGGCAATCCTTGTACCTCTGGCTTTATGTTTAATCATGGTCCCTGTAATAACCGCTGAGAGGTTAATTTGGAAATTTAAGTATAACAATGGAGATTTAAAGAAATTGGTAAAGCAGATAAGAGAAAGAGGAAGAGGGAGAGTCTATGGAGTTTTGGGCACAGGAGAGTTGAGTACGGTGATTAAATTTTTATATTTCTAAAAATGAAGAAAACGTGACTGATCTTGGTGTCCTCTGGAACTTAAGGGAACAGGTCCCTGTTTGAGTTACCATATATGAGGGAGTATATTGAGCTGAAAGAGTAAAAGGTTTAAGGTGAGACAGGTGGATCCAATGAGAGAGTCCCTTGAGCTTGGCAGCTGTGGAAGTTAAAAGAATTACATTAAAGAGGCCCTGACTTATAGGGGAAAGGGTTGAGGGGCATTGGTCTGAGGAAGAGAATAATACCCAATCTTCTATTTTAAATGGCAGTAGGCATGAATTGACACATGGTTGAAGTAATGAGGAGTCGGTAAAATCCTATAATAAGGAGCAAAGATGAGATAACAGCAAAGTCGGCGGGTGATCAAGAAGGGGAGAGGAAGCCAGGCAGTGGTGGCGCACGCCTTTAATCCCAGCACTCGGGAGGCAGAGGCAGACGGATCTCTGTGAGTTCGAGGCCAGTCTGGTCTACAAGAGCTAGTTCCAGGACAGGGTCCAAAGCCACAGAGAAACCCTGTCTCGAAAAACCAAAAAAGAAGAAGAAGAAGAAGAAGAAGAAGAAGAAGAAGAAGAAGAAGAAGAAGAAGAGGAGGAGGAGAGGTCTTGAGTGAGAGGCTTGTGTTAAAACTTGTCACCCATATATGAGTTCAAAGGGCAAGATGAAAGGAGAGCTTTTACAGAGAGCCCTAAGCATAAGAAGGGCCAGAAGAGAAAGTTTTACCCAATTGAAGTGAAGCTCCTTTTTTACTAGAACACTTTTTTTTAAGGAGCAGTTAGTTTGTTCTAACTTTCCTTAAGACTGAGGATGGTATGGGATATGGAAAGGCCAGGGAATATTAAGAACCTTAGAGAAAGTTTGAGAGATCTGGGAGGTTAATTCTAGGCCATTATCATCTGAAGAGAGGTTGGGATTCCAAACCTGAAGTTACTTTATTGGAGAAGAACATCAGAAACTGGGGTCTCTTGTTAGTTGTGGGAAATGCTTCAATACACCCAGACATGGTATTCACCAAATCCAGGAGATATTTAACTCATCTGATTGTGGGCATATAAGTAAAATCAAGCTATCATTCAGTTTCTGGAAGAGATCCTGCTTGGTGAGAAAAGTGATCTTTGGTCTTGTGATCTGATGTTTGACAGATTTTACACAAGGCAGTGATAGCTTTTAAGAACACTAAGTCCTTAGGCGTGGGTTGGAAGTGAGCCTTGATAAAATAAAACAGAGATTTGCTATTAGGATAAAAGAGATGATGTGGGTAGGACAGGATATGCCAGGTGTCAGGTGATGTCTGTGAGAATGTGGGCTGCACTGTATGAAACCCATGAGATGACTGAGGTAGGTTTGGACTCTGGATTGCTGCTGTTCTAGCTGCTTGTCAGCCTTGTGAAGATGAAGATATTTTGAGATTGAGAGCTAAGAGAAATAGCGAAAAAGGCATCCTTAAAATCTAGATCTGAGAAGAGGGAGGTTTCTGGGTGGATAGTAGAAAGAAGTGTATAAGGATTAGGCACTACAAAATGCAGAGGGACCACTGTGGAGTTAATAAGCTGGAGGTCTTGATCAGGTGGTAGGTTCTCTTAGGGTTTTTTTTTTTAACAGCAAGTATAAGGGTGTTAAAGTGAGAAGAGGTGGAGCAAAGTAGCTTTTTTTCTTAGAACATCAGAGAAAATAGGCTTAAAGTCCTCTAAGACTCTGGAGAGAGGAGGTACTGAGTTTCGGTAATGTATTTAGTAGGATCTTGTAATTGGATAACAATGGTGGAATGGTGTTTAGCAACAGAAGGGTTTTTGGTGTCCCTGACTTGGGGGTCCAGCCTGAGATTCTGGTAGAGAAAACGACACATTGGAGCTGGGAGTTTGGGAGTCTAGAAGAAGGAAGAGGGGAGCTGTGGGTGACTCTGGTATGAGGTGAATGGTAGCAACTAGTTTTGCTAAAAATATTCTCTTCCCGTAAGAGATACAGGTCATGTTGACATGACTAAAAATGAATAAGTGAGATAAATATTTCTAAAAACACAGTTAAGAATGGTGGGGTCTGCTGAGGTAGATAAGGCTGTCCTCCTACCCCAACAATAGGGAAACTAGAAGGAAAAGTAGGCACGCAGAGTTCCCTCAGTACTTAAAATGTAGCTCTGGCATCCAAGAGAAAGAAGATGGGCCATCCTTATACCATGATGTTTACCCATAGCTCCCTGTTACAGATGATGGTTGTGCTCAGGTAAAAGGAGCCCTGGCAGTCGCACTTGTCCATAGCCAAACATAGAAAGTCAACTTGGGAATTTTATGAGTATGATGTTTCCATACCATGCTGTGCACAAGGACAATTGACTACCCAATGTCCTTCTCTATGGCATCTTGGACAAGATCTTACAGGACAAAGATGAGGATTGAGATTTCTCAGGCCCAGAGACCAGCACTACCACATTTGCAACAGAGGCCTTGTAGTTCTCAAGCCCTGGTGGACAAGGAAGCAGCACAGACAGCTCAAATGGTGTGGTCTGTTTTCTCAGCCAGTTAGTGGGCAGTGGCTAGTATGTGAAAGTGGTGGTAGTGGACTTTGTCATTCCTTGCATGGTACACCTTAAAAGCCAACTTTAAGCTTTCTGCCTGTGTGGTCAAAGAGCCTTTCTTCAAACATGTACGTTTAGCCTTAATGTCAGGGTAGCACTGAGAAAAAAATGAGTCATGAGTTATTGTTTGCCTTCCATGGTTTCTGGATCTAAGTTAGTATATTGTAACAGGGCTTTAGTGGGGCATTCCAAAAATGCAGAAGGATTTTCCTTTGTGTCTTGAATGACCTCTGAGAACTTGTTATAGTTTACTGGCTTGAGGGCAGCCTTATGAAGACCTTCCAGGAGTCCGGTCAAAAACCGGACCCTAGTTATAATTCACCTGGAGTGTTATAGTCCCAGTATGGTTCCTGCTTGGGGACTGCCTCTGTCCCCAGAAGATGTGTTGCATGTGTTTGGTGTATCTCGTCTGCATGTAGCCTGGCCTGCTCCCAAAATCACATGCACTCTTCAGGAAGTAGGTTATTGGATAGAATCATATAGATATCATGAAAGGTGAGATTATAAGACTGGGACTTAGTAAAAGGCTTGGATATAAAGAAACTCCTTCCATTTGCCTGTGCACTGACAGTAGTCAGAAAGCTCCTGTAGAATATCAGGATCAAAGGTGCCATTAGGCAGCCACTTTAAATTGTTATCTAAATTGTAAGGATGCCATCTTTCAGTTATTTTTATTACTTAAAAAATACCAATCCAAATTCCCATTCCCTCCCTCTTCCCACTCCCTCCACAGACCCTCCCAGCCCACTCCCCTTTAATCCTAAAAGAGGGAAATACATCCCGCACTGTGGAAAGTCCAAGTCTCTCACTAATACATCTAGGTTGAGCCAGGTATACATCCAATGAGAATAGGATCCCAAGAAGCCAGTACGTGCAGTAGAGACCAATCCTAGTTTCACTATCAGTGCCCCCTCAGTCTGCCCCGACTGTCAACCACCTTCAGAAGGATTGTTTGTTCCCATGCTTGTTCAATCCAAGTCCAGTTGGAGTTGGTGAGCTACCATTAGCTCAGGCAAACTGGCTCAGTGAAAGGACCCCTCATGGTCTTAAATTCTTTTCTCATACTCTCAATCCTTCTGCTCAGCAACTGGATATTGGAAGCTCAGTCCATTGCTCTGATGTGAGTCATTGCCCCTGTTTCCGTCTGTTGTTAGATGAAGGTTCTATGGTGTTATTTAAGTAATCATCAGTCTGACTACAGGGTAAGGCCAGTTCAGACACCCTCTCCTCTATTGCTTAGGGTCTTAGCTAGGGTCATCCTTATGGAATCCTGGGAATTTTTTCTAGAGACAAGTTTCTTGCTAACTCCATAATGGCTCCCTCAGTCAGGATATCTCTTTCATTACTATCATATCTGTCCTTCCTCCATCTTGATTATCCCATTCCCTCAAGTTCTCCTCAACCCCACTTCTTCTCTTCATTCTACCCCTTGTCCCCATGCTCCCAAATTTTTGTCTGTTTCCAATTTCCAGGTGGGTCTGTATATTTTTTTTGTGTGTGTTCACCTTATTAATTAGTTTCTATAGGCTCATGAATTATAGGCTCAATGTCCTTTGTTTGTGGCTAGTATCCATGTATGAGTTCATACCATCTTCATTTCTTGGGGGGTTCTGGGTTACCTCACTCAGGATAATGTTTTCTAATTCCATCCATTCGTATGAAAAATTCAAGATATCATTCTTCTTTTACAACTGAGTAGTACTCTAATTTGTAGATGTGCCACACTTTCTTTATCCATTCTTCATTTGAGGAGCATCTAGGTTGTTTCCAGGTTTTGGCTATTACAAAATATGCTGCTATGAACACAGTTGAAGAAATGCTTTTATAGTGTGATTGAGCATCTTTAGAGTATATTCCCAAAAATGATATTGCTGGATCTTAAGATATGTTGATTCCCAGTTTTCTGAGAAACTACCACACTGATTTCCAAAGTAGTTGCACAAGTTTGCATTCCCAGCAGCAATGAAGGAATGTTATTCTTGCTCCACATCCTTTCCAGCATAAGCTACATCATTAGTGTTTTTGATCTTAGCCATTCTGACAGGTATAAGATGGTGTCTCAAAGTTGTTTTGATTTGCATTTCCCTGATAGCTAAGGAAGTTGAACATGTCCTTAAGTATCTTTTGGCCATTTGAACTTCTTCTGTTGAGAATTCTCTGTTTAGTTCAGTATACCTCTTTTTAATTAGGTTATTTAGAATTTTAATGTCTAATTTCTTGAGTTCTTTATATATTTTGGAGATCAGTCCTTTGTCTTAAGTGGGGTTGGTGAAGATATTTTCCCATTCAGTAAGCTGTCTTTTTGTCTTAATGACAGTGTCCTTTGCTTTACAAAAGCTTCTCAGTTTCAGGAGGTCCCATTTATTTATTGTTGCTCTTATTGTCTGTGCTACTGGCTTTATATTTAGGATGTTGTCTCCTGTGTTGATGCATTTCAGGCAACTTCCCGCTTTCTCCTTTGTCAGGTTCAGTGTGGTCAGGTTTATATTGAGGTCTTTAATCCATTTGGACTTTAGTTTTGTGCATGGTGACAGATATGGATCTATTTTCATTCTTCTACAGGCTGACATTCATTTATGCCAGCACCATTTGTTGAAGATGCTTTCTTTTTTTCCAATGTATAATTCTAGCCTCTTTGTCAAAAATCAGGTGTTCATAAGTATATGGATTAATATCCAGGTCTTCAATTCAATTCTATTCATCAATGTTTCTGTTTTTATGCCAAGCTGTTTTATACCAAGCTGTTTTCATTGTTGTACCTCTGTAATAGAGCTTTATGTCAGGGATGGTATTGCCTTCGGCAGTTCCTTTACAGGAACTGTTTTTGCTATCCTCAGTTTTTTGTTTTTCCATATGAAGTTGATTGTTGTTCTCTCAAGGTCTGTGAAGAAGTGTGTTGGGGTTTTGATGGGGATTGCCTTGAATCCTTATATTTCTTTTGGTAGGATTGCCTTTTTTTTACTATGTTGATCCTTCCTATCCAAGAGCATGGGAGTCTTTCCATTTTCTCCTATTTTCTTCAATTTCTTTCTTTAAAGACTTAAAGTTCTTGTCAAATAGGCCTTTCACTTCCTTGGTTAGTATTACCCCAAGATATTTTATGTGATTTGTGGCTATTATGAATGGTTATGTTTCTCTGATTTCAGTCTCAGCTTCTTTATTCTTTGTGTATATGAGGGTTACTGATTTTTTTTTTAGTTTATCTTGTATCCTGCCACTTCACTGAAGGTTTTCAACAGCTCTAGGAGTTCTTTGGTACAGTTTTATTTGGGAAACTTATGTACACTATCATATCTTCTTCAAATATTGAAAGTTTGACTTCTTCCTTTCCAATTTGAATTTCTTTGATCTCCTTATATTGTCTTACTGCTATTGCTAATATAATAGACAAGTGTAGGAATCTATACGTAGGGCATTAAGGTCTAGGGGTTTTAGGGCCTACAAAAGTTATTCCAGGAGTGACCCTAGATTGATGATCTTGGATGGCTTGCTATCAATAAGCTGAAATAGTAAAAATTAAATAAATGGCAACACCACAAGTCTTATAGGGGCTGTCTTCCTTTTATAGGCAGGGTGTGTTGGTGGTGAACACTGCAGGGCTTGTAGGAGAGCATCCTCTACCTACAGGTGGGCTGTTAAATCCTGACTGGCTCCAGTCTGGGCAACTGGAAGCGAGAGAGGCCAGAAACCAAGCAGTCTCTCATAGTAGGGACTACTGAATAGTGGTCCAAAAGAAAAGAATGAAGAGAAAAAAGAGAGAAGGAAAAATCCAAGGGACCATGGGACCAAGTCATGGGAGGACTGACTCCAAGTCATCAAAACACAATTTTAGCTAAGTGACAGAATTCAGAGTTAAATGTCAGTGAAGGGCTCAACCAGAGACATGAAGTCTGTAGTTGGGAGCTGTTCTCCTATTTCTAGAAACACAAGAAGATTACCAGGAGCTCAATTCCTTAGGTTCAGAGAAACTGTTAAGCTGACCAGAATGGGGGAAACTCACCAATTTAAGCCATTGGTGTGAGTAGAGGTCTTGTTCAGGTAGATGGAACAAGTGGTTGTTGTGGAAAAATACCCAGTTCCAAATTCCAACACAGGGAGAGCTGCAAGGGTCAGGAGAGCCTCCTGAGTCATGGTACCAATGAAATTACCTGGCGTGAGTGAGAAGGAAACACAGAACAACCAACAAAACTGCTTAAGAGTTTACTAAAGGGGTCATGTACAGGCTGGGAGAATTCCTTGTGCAGAAAGAGAGAGAGAGCTGAAGATGGCACTTCCAGCTTTAAAGAGCTGCCTAGCGCATGCACACAGGGGGATGGCACAGTTATGTGACATGCAGATGATGGAGCTCACACATATGTGTAAGGGCTCACACAGTTGAGTTATACATAGATGATGTAACCATGCTGCATGTGGGTCACATGAGGTCCTTTAAGATTCTGGGGACATTAGGTACTTCTGCTTGAGTGCTTGTCTGCACATGCCTGGCCCTAGAACCTGGAAGTGTGGCTGAATCATTACAATACTGATGATCAGAAAAGTTTTAGCAAAACTTTGTGGCATTTAAAGCATATGTGGAAAATTATTGTAATTAAAATTCTGCAACATTTTATATTAATAATAGCATTATTCATGAATTTGTTTTTTAAAGATAATTTCATACCACAGTTTGAGTTTCAAATATAACATTTAATTCTGAATAATTTGATTCTAAATAGGCATGCCTGATAACCTGGTCTTGATTGATGCCTGGAAGATAATTTGATAAGTAATTACTGTGATTGACTTAATTATTTCATTCATATCATTTGTATGCATTTCAATAATCCTAACTTTAAGTTTTCTGAGTCATTTTTTCTTTGTATAAACCATATAGATCTTTAAAAGCATTTTATAATCGATTTTGTCATAATAAACTCTTTAATATACAAGTTAAGGAAGTTTTCTTTTAAATAAGCTTTCTAAACTACTATCAGGATAAATTTGAATGTGAATTGCTTCACCTTTGAGAAATAACTATATAACTAATCTATAATCAGCCATTGACATATTCATTTGTTCAAGAGGCCAGCTGTTGGTATGGCAATTTTCATAAAATTAACAAATCAATGTTATAACCATATGTAGTGTTTGATTAGCTGCATGGGGAATTAGTGATAAAACTAGAATATAGTGCTTCATAAAGGGCTGTCATTCACATAACCTTATCCTTTACAGTAATAAATGTAAAGTTAAAATTGCTTAATACTTAAAAACAGTTTGTTTAGCCTTGTAATGTGTGTCTTGAGCATTTTTTGCTCAAATTTACAGAAAAGGAACATCAAGAATATAACTGTAATGACAAAAATAGCATATAAATATATATCATATATATGCATATATATGATTACATAAAATACATAGAGCAATAATTTTTGTTTGTTTGTTTGAGACAAAGTTTCTGTGTAGTTTTGGTGCCTGTACTGGAACTAACTGTTGTAGAGCAGGCTGACCTGGAACTCACAGTATGTGTTTACTCTGATTTTATACTCTTATGTTGCAATGATTGTTAAATGATTTACTGTTTAAGGTTTGCATGTAATTTCTATTTTCTTGTCTGGCATATGATAACTCAAATCTTTTCCAATCAACCTTATCTCTAGATGCCTGCTAAAATTAAAACAAAGCTACTCTTTTATATTCTATATTTAAATAAAATTACTTTGAGAAACAGTAAAACTAGTGTATATGTATATTTATAAATACTATTTAACACCACTATTATAAATATAATATATGCAAAACTATATAATATTTTTAAAGAATCAGATACTATATAATTGTCTCCATTTACTAAGGTTTTGTTATTGTCTTAGTTACTTATAGATAATCTTGGTATAAAATGGTAAATTCAAATCCAATAGATGACTACATAAATATTTATTAATGTTTCATGTACATTTCTTTTGAGTAGTGGGCTGAAATTCTGAGTGAACTTTCTCTAAGCTGCACAGAAAGTGATTCACTCTTATCCGGCATATCTATCTTGTGTGTGTTAGTCATTCTGATGTCAGAATGAATAGCTGATTGCCACATGGTCATTTATTTTTCTACTAAAGAAATCCATACTTTTATTAAGATTGGTCCTATATACTTAAGAGTACCTATACTGGCAATTTGGAATGATAAACAAACCATAAAGTAATTCTTTTAAGTTTTAAATTTCTAAATTAGCATGAAAAACATAGGCTGAAGCTGCTAAGATTTACTATGAGAGTAACTTTCTGAAGGGGAAATTGTGAAGGATGAGAACATAATTTTAGTGTTGTTGTAATAACACAGATTCAAGTAGTTATTAGAATGTTGCTTAACTTTGGCCACTTTCACTGGCTTTCAAACAGTTGTCACTTATATTGGGTACAGGGGCAGTGATATAATAAGGTTCCTTTCTAACATAAAAATATTTTATTTAATTTAATAGGCAAGAATGTATTGAAGGAATTTTATACATTGTAAATTCATGTTCATTCTGATATATTAAGATTAAAATACTTTTAAAGACTTCTATGTACTTATATATTTGTGTGTGTGTGTTTGTGTGTGTGTGCGCACATATGAATGCTAGTAACTTTTATGTCCTAGATAGAATTTGAGATACACTAAAAATGCAGTTCCAGGTTATTATAAACCACCCAGCATTAGTTCTGGGAACAAAACGCCAAACTTCTGCTGCCATATATTTAAGGATGGGCTACCCATCAGTTGCAAAACATGTGTGAAAAAAGATTCTTCTTCTCCCAGTAGCTCTTTTTTTAATTAACTATTTATTTATAATTAAAAATTTCCACCTCCTCCACACCTCCCATTTCCCTCCCCTTCCTCATCCCCTCCCCCTCCCTCTCTGGTCCAAAGAGCAATCAGGGTTCCCTGCCCTGTGGGAAGTCCAAGGTCCTCCCCGCTCCATCCAGGTCTAGGAAGGTGAGAATCCAAACAGACTAGGCTCCCACAAAGCCAATACATGCAGTAGGATCAAAACCCAGTGCCATTGTCCTTGGCTTCTCAGTCAGCCCTCCTTGCCAGCCACATTCAAAGAGACCAGTTTGATCACATGCTCTATCAGTCCCAGTCCAGATGGCCTTGGTGAGCTCCCATTAGATCAGCCCCACCATCTCAGTGGGTGGGCACACCCCTCATGGTCCTGACTTCCTTGCTGATGTTCTCCCTCTTTCTGCTTCTCATCTGGACCTTAGTAGCTCAGTCCAGCACTCCAATGTGGGTCTCTGTCTCTAGCTTCATCCACCGCCGGATGAAGGTGAAAATAGATCCATATCTATCACCATGCACAAAACTCAAGTCCAAATGGATTAAAGACCGCAATATCAATCTGAACACACTGAACCTGATAGAAGAAAAAGTCGGAAGTACTCTATAACACATGGGCACAGGAGACCACTTCCTATGTATAACCCCATTAGCACAGACAATAAGGGCAACTTTGAATAAATGGGACCTCCTAAAACTGAGAAGCTTCTGTAAAGAAAAGGACACTGTCATTAAGACAAAAAGGGAACCTACTGACTTGGAGAATATCTTCACCAACTCCCCAAAAGACAAAGGTCTGATTTCCAAAATATATAAAGAACTCAAGAAACTAGACATCAAAATGCTAATTAACCCAATTAAAAGGGGCTAATGATCTGAACAGAGAATTCTCAACAGAAGAAGTACAAATGGCCAAAAGACACTTAAGGTCATGCTCAACCTCCTTAGCGATCAGGGAAATGCAAATCAAAAAACCTTTGAGATACCATCTTACACCTGTCAGAATGGCTAAAATAAAAAACACTAATGGTAGCCTTTGCTTGAGTGGATGTGGAGTAAGGGGAACACTCATTCATTGCTGGTGGGAATGCAAACTTATGCAACCACTTTTGAAAGCAGTGTGGTGGTTTTCAGGAAATTCGGGATCATCCTACCCCAGGATCCAGCAATTCCACTCCTGGGAATATCCCCAAGAGATGCCCCATCATACTACAAAAGCATTTGTTCAACTATGTTCATAACAGCATTATTCATAATAGCCAGAACCTGGAAACAACCTAGATGTCCCTCAATGGAAGAATGGATAAAGAAAGTGTGGGATATATAAGCATTAGAGTATTACTCAGTGGTAAAAAAACAATGACATCTTGAATTTTGCATGCGAATAGATGGAAATAGAAAACACTATCCTGAGTGAGGTAACCCAGACCCAAAAAGATGAATATGGTATGTACCCACTCATAAGTGGATTCTAGCCATAAATGACGGACAGTGAGCCTATAATATGTGATCCTAGAAAAGCTAAATAAGAAGGTGAACCCAAAGAAAAACATATAGTTATCCTCTTGGATATTGGAAGGAGACAAAATTGCCAAGCAAAAAATGGAAACTTGGGGGTGGGAGTGGGGTAGGGGACAAGGGGAGATGGGGAGAAAAAAATGAGAAGGGTAGGATAGAGAGAGCTTGTGGGAATGGGATGGTTGGGCTGGAGGAAGGGTGGATATGGGAGCAGGGAAGTATATATCTTAATTAAGGGAGCCATTTTAGGGTTGGCAAGAGAGTTGACTCTAGAGGGGATCCCAGGTGTCCAGGGAGATGTTCCCAGCTAGTTCCTTGGAAAGCTGAGGAGAGGGAGCCTGAAATGTCCCGATCCTATAGCCATACTGATGAATATCTTGCATATCACCATATAATCTCCCAGTAGCTCTTAATGGTCAGTAACTCCTTAGCTAGGAATGGTCCTATTTGCCTACCTCCCCTCTCCATACTAGAACTATGACTAGCCCAAACCTATACTTGTCTTGTACATGATGCTGAAATATTGCTCACATATGCAACCACTCTTTTGTGGCCAGAAAATTCTTGCAGTAATAATAGGCTCTTGCAATATTTCTAGCCCCTTTTCCACAATGATCCCCGAGCCTCAGAGAATAATATAAGTATTTAATTTAATGAAAAACATTTCTAAGTTCTTATTTTCAGGCTCTCAATCAACTGTGGGTCTTTTGCTAATTATAATCTACTGTGTAACGAAGTTTATCTGATGAGAGGTAATTGACATACTAATGTATGGGTATAATGAGATGTCATTCACAAATTAATTGTATTTGTATTTAGAAAAATAATGGTAATTGTTTTCCTTTATGAACTGCAGTCTTCTATAAACAGGCTCTTTTCCCCAAGAAGAGTGTCATATCAGTTTCAACTGTGGAGCTGGCCTTAAATCCCATCAGAAAGTGATTGGTTATTCCCATGATGCTTGTGCCACTATTGTATCAGTGTACCTCTTTTAAATGTCTATGTAGTGTGAAGCGGCGGGGCTGTGTCCCGCCACCCGGCCACCGGCTAGCTTTACACCCGAAATAATTACACGGAAACTGTATTCTTTTAAATCATTGCCTGGCCCATTATCTGTAGCCTCTTATTGGCTAATTCTCACATCTTCCTTTAACCCATATTTAGTAATCTGGGTAGCACCACGAGGTGTGGCTTACCAGGAGAGATCTTAACCTGCGTCCATCTCGGAGAGGAGCAGCATGGAGACTCACTATGGGGAATGCCTGAAGCGTCTCCCCAACTCTACTTCCTTGTTCCCACAATTCTGTTCTGTCTACTCCACCTCTCTTAAAGGGCCAAGGCAGTTTTCTTTATTAATTAACCAATGAAAGAAACATAGACAGATAACTCTCCTCCATCATGTCTAGTCATTGTTGTAGCTCAGAGGGTTCACATAAAGACCAACTTTTACAGATATTTTCCCTTTTTCTTTTTTGTATCTTGATATTAAAAGGTGGGTTAGACATTATTCCTAATTTTGAGATCAATAGCTGCCAACTGAAATTAGTAATGACACATTTTCTAGGTTATATACAATCAAGAGGTGTAAGCCAATTTCTTCCCTTTTCTGAACAAAGACAGTGGTATTTTGAAGAAAGGATATACATAAAAAGATGCTAGGAATGATACATAATCCATGGAAGTATGAAATGCACAGTACAGTTTTTAAAACTGTTATAGAGGGCAGGTTCTGCACTAAAGAGATTTACTTTTATTTGGAAGGAAATATCAAGCATATTATTGAGAACAATATGAGGTCATGAGGTATCTTTCCTCCAAGGACTCAGGTGGTCTACTTGATACCAAGACAAGTCCACAATTGACATCTTTATGCATCTTCTGGACCCAGGGACCCCAAATTTCTGTCTATTTCTGAATTTCATCATTAAAGATGACAAAGTCCTGTACTTGCTCGTACCCTGCTCTTTAGAAAGTGATGTTTTGCTCACTTTCTGCTGTCTTTGTCTGTAAGAAAGTATACACATATTGACACTTGGCACCTATCTAATGTCATTTCAGCACCTCTGTTAGTAAGATTTTGCCTAACACAGTGGACTTCTCTACTGTGCACCTAGTACAAGATTTCAAGATGAAAATATGAATTGAGTTACTTCTTCCTACCTTAGTGAAAGACAACTCTCATATAAAAAAGGTAGAGAAAGTAGGATGTGGGCCAGTCATTCCTTCCTGTCTTCTTAAATGTATCTTTTCTTTATATATTACCACAGTCAATCAGTATATTTACCAATGTTTTTATCTTCAGTGCCTCTGAAGGGAATTGCTATTCAAATTGCTGTTTCTAGGTGGAGGCCATTTCTGTAGTATCTTCTCCAGAATCATCTTGTTCCAAGTCTTTAAACAGTGGTGTTTAGTATTTACTAGCTATATTAGCTAGAGGTCAATGGTTCTATTGAAATATCACATTCTTTTGAGTGCTTACCAAATATAGAGATAAATATTAACAACATGTATTATAAAATACAGCATTCTATCACTGACATTATGACATAATTTTGTTTGCTACTTTTTTCCATTTTAATTAATCTGTACTTACTAATATTTATCAAGGCTTATTTCATTTATCAAGTTGACAAAAGTTATTAGGTGATATTTTAAATCCTATAATATGTTGTCAGAAGAACAGAAGAAAAGCAATCAAATTGCTGAGCTTAGCCTGAAGTAAGCTTCTTTGTAAAAATTCAATTTTCTTTATTGTTTCTTTAAGATTTCTGTAATATAAAGTATAATAATACATGAATACCAATTTCAAAACATTAGTGCCTTCTGGCAACCTTAAAATAAATTATGTTTCATTTCTCTTCTCATTGCACCAGCAAAAACCAGAGAAATGAAATAAGAGTACAAAGCCTAATAATACCTAGTGATGCTATATGCAGGCATGATCCTTACCTTTTCCTCCCTGTAGAAATACATTATTACCAAGAGCAACCCTAGTGCAGGACCATTCTTCACACGCTAACAGATGTAAAGTAATTCAGTGTCAGCTTGTTTTTGAGATGGACTGCTCTCACCTTGTATGTAATCTGTATCTACACACGAAGATTCCTCAGGGTATATATTAAAGCCATTCATAAATATTAGCAAATTCATGGAGCATTCTCATAGTTCTATAGACATTATGTTAGAAGAATGGAAATTTTAAAGAAATTGAATAATGATCTTTTATTAAGGAAATCCTGAAGAGGAATAGTGATTAAATGGGAACTATAGGTTCACTTTTGGCTTTTACTGAATATACATAAATTTATGGAGTATAATTCACAAATGTCTCCCTTTTATCAATATCCTACAAGGTTATAAACAAGAAAGCACTTTTCTATTGTAAGGCAGTGGCAGTTTTTATTTGTATATATGTTCTTTTATGTATAACAGAGACTTGCTTATCACTAGAGATTTCATCATTATTATTTTCAGGGATATAACTGCTTTTAATTTATGATTAATATGTCAGTCTTTATTTTAACAATAGATACAATCAAGTAATGTATATATAATGAATCCTTGAAACACTGAATGTATCTCCTTAGCAAACATCTTAAGGATATATCATTGATAATAGAGAAACTTTGTTAAATGATAAAATATATGAAGTTGAATGATAATAGCTGTGTCTAATTGCACAACATTAATCCAAATGGCATTTTAGCATGAATAGGAGGGGAAGTAGTATGGGCCTACTCCTACTGAATGCTATTGACAGTTGATAGTGGCTTGGAGAAGGAAAGAATTTTGTGTCAGGATTGAGGCCTCTAATAGGTTGACCATAAAACAGTTGATGACACAGCACCTATGTTAATATTAGGATCTCTAAATGGAGTCAATAGGTTATAAACAAAAAGTTATCTACAAAGGAGGAAATTAAGATTTATGGGAGATGTGGAAGGTATGAAATTAAAAGGTAGGAGGATGTTATAGTTCAATTTCTATTGCTGTAATAGAAGTCTATGAACAGAAGAAGCTTGGGGAAAATGGGTTTATTTCATCTTCCAGTTTATAATTTTTCACCTCGTGAATCAAGGGCAGGAACTCAAGACTATAACCCAGTTGCAGGGAAGTAGTGAGTAAACCATAGAGGAAGGATGATGTATTTACATTCCTCTCATGTTCTGCTCAGTTTGCTTTCTTATAGATCCCATGACCACCTGCCCATGAATAATAGCACCCATGTTGAGCTGCATGATCCATGTGGTGGGGGAATTTTCCCAATGGAGACTGCAACTTCCAAATTGATTCTAGCTTGTACCAAATTGACATAAAACCAGACAGCACAGGATACGTGACACTATAAATAAAACATTGTATGTACATGTCTGAACTTCTCAAAAAGAATAAAATAAAAAAAGACCCAACCACCAAAACCCTGTATTCTATAATTGTGAATAATGCAAGAATTTCTAAGATAATTTAATAGTGACCCAAAACATGTAGGCTCCCCATAACTGAAAATTTCCCAGAATATCTTTAAATGTGTTACTATCAGCTAGATAGTAATTTATTTTTGTTAACATTCAATATAGAAAAATAAACTTTTTCATTATCATGAAATATTATAAAGGAATAAATGATACATAGGATAACCGAAGAGGTTTATTTTTAATTAGTATATAATAATTCTACATTATATTTTTTTCCTTCATGGTTTATTTTTTTATATTTAAAAATTTCCATCTCCTCCCCTCCTCCTCCCCCCTCCCTCCCCTCCTCCTCACCCTTCCCTCCCCTCCTTCTCCCCCTTCCCTCCCCTCCCCTCCACCCATACCTCCCCTCCCTCCCTCTCAAGGACAAGGAGCCATCAGGGTTCCCCACTCTATGCTAAGACCAAGGTCCTCCCAACTCCCCCCAGGACCAGGAAGGTGATCGACCAGGCTGAGAAGGCTCCCACAGAGCCCGTCCATCAGAGGAATCAGAGCCCAGCACCATTGTCCTTTGCTTCTCAGTCAGCCCCCACTGTTGGCCACATTTAGAGAGACGGGTTTGGTCGCATGATCCATCAGTCCCATTCCAACTGGAGTTGGTGATCTCCCATTAGTTCTGTCCCACCTTCTCCATGAGTGAACGCACCCCTCACGTTCCTGACTTTCTCCCTCATGTTCTCGCTCCTTCTGCTCCTCATCAGGACCTTGGGAGCTCAGTAAAGTGACCCATGTGGGGCTCAGTCACCTTCCCCATCTGTCGCCAGCTGGAGGTTCCCTCACGGTCCTGACTTTCTTTCTCATGTTCTCTCTCCTTCTGCTCCTCATCAGGACCTTGGGAGCTCAGTCCGGTGCTCCAATGTGGGGCTCTGTCATTTTCTTCATCTATCGTCAGGTGGAGGTTCTATGGTGATATGCAAGAAATTCATCAGTATGGCTATAGGAACTGGCCTTTTCAGGCTCCCTCTCCTCAGCTGCCCAAGGAACTAACTGGGGGTGTCTCCCTGGAAACCTAGGAACCCCTCTAGGGTCAAGTCTCTTGACAACCCTCAGGTAGCTCCTTAAATTAAGATATATGCTTCCCTGCTCCCATATCCACCTTTCCTATATCCCAAGCACCCCATTCCTCCGAGCTCCCCCCGTTCTCCCCTTCACACTTTTCTCTCCCCATCTTCCCTTGGCCCAGTCTCGCCCAACCCTCAAGTTCCCAATTTTGCCTGGCGATCGTGTCTACTTCCAATATCCAGGAGGATTACTATATCTTTTTTGGGGAGTTCACCTTATTATCTTCTCAAGGATCCCAAATTTATAGGCTCGATGCCCTTTAATTATGGCTAGAAACCGAATATGAGTGAGTACATCCCATGTTCATCTTTTTGGGTCTGGGTTACCTCACTCAGAATAGTGTTTTCTATTTCCATCCATTTGCCTGCAAAATTCAAGATGTCATTGTTTTTTACCGCTGAGTAGTATTCTAGCATGTATATATTCCACAGTTTCTTCATCCATTCTTCCACTGAAGGGCATCTAGGTTGTTTCCAGGATCTGGCTATTACAAATAATGCTGCTATGAACATAGATGAGCATATGCTTTTGTTGTATGATTGGGCATCTCTTGGGTAGATTTCCAGTAGTGGAATTGCTGGGTCCTGGGGTAGATTGATCCCGATTTTCCTGAGAAACCGCCACACTGCTTTCCAAAGTGGTTGCACAAGTGTGCATTTCCACCAGCAATGGATGAGTGTACCCCTTACCCCACAACCTCTCCAGCAAAGGTTATTATTGGTGTTTTGGATTTTAGCCAATCTGACAGGTGTAAGATGATATCTCAAAGTTCTTTTGATTTGCATTTCCCTGATAGCTAAAGAAATGTGTCTTTTGGCCATTTGAACTTCTTCTGTTGAGAATTCTCTATTCAGTTCAGTGTCCCATTTTTTAATTGGGTTAATTGGCATTTTACCGTCTAGTCTCTTGAGTTCCTTATATATTTTAGAGATCAGACCTTTGTCAGTTGCAGGGTTGGTGAAGATCTTTTCCCAGTCAGTAGGCTGCCTTTGTGTCTTAGTGACAATGTCCTTGGCTTTACAGAAGCTGCTCAACTTCAGGAGGTCCCATTTATTCAATGCTGCCCTTAAAGTCTGTGCAGCTGGAGTTATGCATAGGAAACAGTTCCCTGTTCCCATTTGTTGTAGAGTACTTCCCACTTTCTCCTCTATCAAGCTCAATGTGTTCAGATTAATATTGAGGTCTTTAATCCATTTGGACTTGAGTTTTGTGCATGGTGATAGATATGGATCTACTTTCATTCTTCTACAGGTTGACATCCAGTTATGCCAGCACCATTTGTTGAAGATGCCCTCTTTCTTCCATTGTGTACTTTTGGCTCCTTTATCAAAAATCAGGTGTTCATAGGTTTGTGGGTTAAGATCCGGGTCTTCTATACGATTCCATTGGTCAACTTCTCAGTTTTTATGCCAATACCAAGCTGTTTTCAATACTGTAGCTCTGTAATAGAGTTTGAAGTCAGGGATGGTAATGCCTCCAGAAGTACCTTTATTCTATAAGATTTTTTTGGCTATCCTGGGTTTCTTGTTTTTCCATATAAAGTTGATTATTGTCCTCTCAATCTCTGTGAAGAATTTTAATGGGACCTTGATTGGGATTGCATTGAATCTATAGATTGCTTTTGGTAGAATTGCCATTTTTACTATGTTGATCCTCCCAATCCACGAGCAGGGGAGATCCTTCCATTTTCTGGTATCCTCTTCAATTTCTTTCTTCAAAGACTTAAAGTTCTTGTCAAATAAATCCTTCACTTCCTTGGTTAGAGATACTCCCAGATATCTTATGCTATTTGTGGCTATTGTGAAAGGTGACACTTCTCTGAATTTCCTCTCTGCTTCCTTATCCTTTGTGTATAGGAGGGCGACTGATTTTTTGGAGTTGATCTTGTAACCTGCCACGTTACTGAAGGAGTTTATCAGCTGTAGGAGTTCTTTGGTGGAGTTTTTGGGGTCGCTTATGTATACTATCATATCATCTGCAAATAATGAAAGTTTAACTTCTTTCTTTCCAAATTGAATCCCTTTGATTCCCTTATGTTGTCTTATTGCTATTGCTAGAACTTCAAGCACTATATTGAAGAGATAAGGAGAGAGTGGACAGCCTTGTCGTGTTCCTGAATTTAGTGGGATAGCCTTAAGTTTCTCTCCGTTTAATTTGATGTTAGCTGTCGGCTTGCTGTAAATAGCTTTTATTATATTTAGGAATGACCCTTGTATCCCTAATCTCTCCAATACCTTTATCATAAAAGGGTGCTGAATTTTGTCAAATGCTTTTTCAGCATCTAATGAGATGACCATATGGTTTTTTTCCTTCAGTTTATTTATATGATGGATTACATTGATAGATTTTCGTATGTTGAACCAGCCCTGCATCTCTGGGATGAAGCCTACTTGATTGTAATGGATAATTTTTCTAATGTGTTCTTGGATTCGGTTTGCCAGTATTTTATTGAGAATTTTTGCATCAATGTTCATGAGTGAGATTGGCCTGTAATTCTCTTTCTTGGTTGAGTCTTTGTGTGGTTTAGGTATCAGGGTAACTGTAGCTTCATAGAAGGAATTTGGCAGTGACTCTTGTGTTTCTATATTATGAAATACCTTAAGGAGTATAGGTATTCGGTCTTCTTGGAAGTTCTGGTAGAATTCTGCATTGAAACCATCTGGTCCTGGGCTCTTTTTGGTAGGGAGGTTTCTGATAACAGTTTCTAATTCTTCGTGACTAACAGGACAATTTAGAGCATTTACCTGGTCCTGGTTTAACTTTGGTATATGGTATTTATTTAAAAAACTGTCCATTTCTTTTACATTTTCCAATTTTGTGGCATACAGGCTTTTGTAATAAGATCTAATGATTCTCTGAATTTCCTCTGTGTCTGTGGTTATGTCCCCCTTTTCATTTCTGATCTTATTAATTTGCGTGTTCTCCCTCTGCCTTTTGATTAGTTTGGCTAAGGGTTTGTCAATCTTGTTGATTTTCTCCAAGAACCAGCTTCTTGTTTCATTGATTCTTTGGATAGTTTTCTGTGTTTCTATTTTGTTGATTTCTGCCCTCAGTTTGATTATTTCCAGTCTTCTACTTCTCCTAGGTGAGTCTGCTTCTTTTTTTTCCAGAGATTTCAGGTGTGCTGTTAAGTCACCAATGAGTGCTTTCTCCGTTTTCTTTAAGTGGGCACCTAGTGCTATGAACTTTCCTCTTAGCACTGCTTTCATTGTGTCCCATAGGTTTGAGTATGTTGTGTCTTTGTTTTCATTAAATTCAAGAAAGACTTTAATTTCTTTCTTTATTTCTTCCTTGACCCAGGTGTGGGTCAGTAGTTGACTGTTCAGTTTCCATGAGTTTGTGGGCTTTCTGGGGGTAGCATTGTTGTTGAATTCTAATTTTAATCCATGGTGATCCGATAAGACACAGGTGGTTACTAATATTTTTTTGTAACTGTGGAAGTTTGCTTTGTTACCAAGTAAATATCAATTTTCGAAAAGGTTCCATGAGCCGCAGAGAAGAAGGTATATTCTTTCCTATTTGGGTGGAATGTTCTATAGATGTCTGTTAAGTCCATTTGGTTCATTACCTCCATTAAGTCTTTCAATTCTCTGTTAGGTTTCTGTCTGATTGACATGTCCATTGGTGAGAGAGGAGTGTTGAAGTCTCCAACTATTAGTGTGTGTGGTTTGATGGCTGCCTTGAGTTCTAGAAGTGTTTCTTTTACATAAGTGGGAGCTTTTATATTAGGGGCATAGATATTCAGGATTGAGACTTCATTCTGATGGATTTTTCCTGTTATGAGTATAAAGTGTCCCTTTCCATCTCTTCTGATTGATTTTAGTTTGAAGTCAACTTTGTTGGAAATTAGTATGGCCACAACCGCTTGTTTCTTAGGGCCATTTGCTTGATAAACCTTTTCCCATCCCTTTACTCTGAGTAGGTGTCTGTCTTTGTGGTTGAAGTGTGTTTCTTGTAAACAGCAAAATGTTGGATTCTGTTTTCGTATCCAGTCTCTTAGCCTGTGCCTTTTTATAGGTGAATTGAGTCCATTGATATTCAGTGATATTAATGACCAGTGGTTGTTAACTTCAGTCATTTTTAGTAGTAGAGTTTGTGTGTTTCCCTTCTTCTAGTTGTGCTGGTGAAGGGTCGCTAGATGCCTGAGTTATTGTGGGCGTTGTTGGACTCCTTGGTTTGTGATTTTCCTTCTATTACTTTCTGCAAGGCTGGATTTGTGGCTGCGTATTGTTTAAATCTGTTTTTGTCCTGGAATATCTTGTTTTCTCCATCAATGGTGAATGCAAGCTTTGCTGGGTATAGTAGTCTAGGCTTGCATCCATGTTCCCTTAGTGTCTGTAGCACATCTATCCAAGCTCTTCTGGCTTTCATGGTTTCCATTGAGAAACCAGGTGTGATTCTGATAGGTTTCCCTTTATATGTTACTTGACCTTTTTCCTTTGCAGCTCTTAATATCTGTTCTTTATTCTGTATGTTTTGTGTTTTGATTATTATATGGCGTGGGGATGCTTTCTTTTGATCCAGTCTATTTGGTGTTCTGTAGGCTTCTTGTACCTTCATAGGAACCTCCTTTTTTAGGTTGGGGAAGTTTTTTCTATAATTATGTTGAATATGTTTTCTTGGCCTTTGAGTTGTAATTCTTCTCCTTCTTCTACCCCAATTATTCTTAGGTTTGGTCTTTTCATGGTGTCCCAGATTTCCTGAATGTTTTGTGTTAAGAATTTGTTAGATTTGTTTAGTTCTTTAATCTGTGAGTTTATTTCCTCTATAGTATCTTCAGTGTCCGAGATTCTTTCTTCCATCTCTTGTATTCAGTTGGAAATACTTGTCTCTGAAGTTTCTGTTCGTTTACTCAGAGTTTCCATTTCCAGTCGTCCCTCAGATTGTGTTTTCTTCAATACCTCCATTTCATTTATCAGGTCTTGTACTGTTTCCCTTACCTGTTTGATTGCTTTTTCTTGTTTTTCTTGTTTTTCTTGGGTATCTTTGAGAGATTTATTTATTTCGTCTACCTTTTTGTTTGTCATCTCCATTTCTTTATGGCAGTTTTTTACTTCCTGTTTAAGGTCCTCTGTTATTTTCATAAAGTACTGTTTAAGGTCGGTTTCTTCTATATCTTCTGGGGTAGGGTGTTCAATTCTTGTTGTTTCGGGGTGTCTGGATTGTGCTGATGTCATGTTACCTTTCATGTTGTTGGAGGAGCTCCTGCATTGGCGCCTGCCCATCTCTTCCTTCAAAAGGAGCCCGGAGGCGTTTGGTGTCCTAGACCAATCTTTGCTGTGACTGAATCTGGTTGGATCTCTCCAGTGCCAGAGGAGGACCTATTCCTTGTGTCACAATCTGAAGAAGCCCGCACTCCCTTGCAGGAATCCTCAGACCTGCCTGGAGGCCAGAGTCTGATCCCTTTGGGTGGATGGCCTTAGAACAGGAGCAGGACACCTGAGAACACTAGGGAAAGCTTAGGAGACACAGGGATGGGAGAAACAGACACAAGCCTGCAGAGGGAGGTGGGGGTAGGGGGTCTATGCTCTCTTCCAGGGCAGGTTGCCCCAGGGTCTGCATTCACTCACCAGTTCAGATGGAATGTCAGTGCACAGGATCATGGATTCCAGGCAGCCCAGGGTCGCAGCCCAGACAAAAGGGCCAAGGTGGGGGCAGGGCGGGATGGAATACCACACAGCGAACCTGGCAGCACAATGTGAAGGAGCCCGCACCCCTCCGCAGGGATCCTCAGACCTGCCTGGATGCCAGAGTCTGACCCCTTTGGGTGGATGGCCTTAGAACAGGAGCAGGACACCTGAGAGCACTAGGGAAAGCTTGGGAGACACAGGGACGGGAGAAACAGACACAAGCCTGCAGAGGGAAGTGGGGGTAGGGGGTCTGTGCTCTCTTCCAGGGCAGGTTGCCCCAGGGTCCGCATTCACTCACCCATTCAGATGGAATGTCAGTGCACAGGATCAGGGATTCCAGGCAGCCCAGGGTCGCAGCCCAGACAAAAGGGCTACATTATATTTTAGTATGATATTTTATGTATTAATATGAGTGACGGTACATTCTCATTTTATTCACCTTCCTCCCAGAGTTTCCAAGAGTGTGATCAACAGAGTGTTTCTACAATGATATTTTAAGTTTCTATACATGACTAACCATACGTTTTTCTTGTGTTCTGTGTCTGGCTTGTTTCACTACATATGACCTCAGTTTCTATTATCTTAGTTATAACTCATAGCATTTTGTTTTTCTTAGTGGCTGAGTAATACTCAATTACATCTTTATCACATTTTCTTCATTCTTTTATCCCATGATAGACACCTAAGTAGATTGTATGTCTATTATTATGTGCTGATATCTAATTTCCATGCTAATTTCTTTTCAGTTTGGATACATACTTATAAGTGGGTCAGCTGCGTCTCATGGAACTTCTAGTTTTATGTATTTAGTGAATGATCATATGATTTTCTACAATATTTACTGCAACTTAACATTCCAATAAAAAGCATGTTTGACTTTCTTAATATTTCTAAAGTTTAAAAATATTTTTATAGATTATTTTGAAGGTTTAGTCCATGAGATACAGTATTTGCATCATCTCCACACCATCCCTTCCACTCCAATTCTTCTTATTTACCCCCATGATCTATCCATTTATATTTAAATATTTAATTATATTTTAAATTTTATGCATGAGTATTTTGCCTCCTTATGTATATATGCTTACTATGTATATATGTCTGACTGGTTCCCAGGGAGACCAGCTGAAGTTATTGAGGCCTCTATTAACAGAGTCAATGATATTTTTTAGCAACATGTGGGTTTTGGGACCTGAAACAGGATAACCTGTAGAATGAACAAATGTCTTAACAGATGAGGCATTACTTCATTCCTACTAACTAATCAATAGCATCCACATCAAAACATTAATAAGATAATTCAAGTATTTTAAAAGATAAGCCATCTTTTTATCCCTACTTACTAATCAATAGCATCCACATGAAGATAGTTATAATTAATAGAAGAAAACAATACATATTCTAAATTTTATCTGGAATTTCAGAAAGTCCTCAATGTTCTAACTAGTCTTTAACAAAATCCGTTAAACTAGAGGATGAATGCATCATTTCAAAACCTACTTAGTCGCACAACAGACATAATGTAGCATTGAAATAGATCCAAATACCAGCTTTTAAAGAGAAGGCAGGTGCTTGTTGGTTCCCACCTGCCCAGCTAGCTTAGACCCAAATAATCACACAGAAACTGTAGTATTTAAATCACTGCTTGGCCCATTAGCTCTAGCTTCTTATTGGCTAACTCGTATAAGAATTTAACCCATTTCTATTAATCTGTAAATTGCCATGTGGCTGTGGCTTACCGAGTAAAGTTCCCAGCATCTATCTCTGATGGTTCCATGGCTTCTCTCTGACTCCACCTTTCTTTCTTCCAGCATTCAGCTTAGTTTTCCCTACTTAGTTCTGTTCTTCCCTGCCATAGGCTCAAAGTAGTTCTTTATTTATTATCCAATAAAAACAACACACAGAGAGAAGGACCTGCCACACCACTTTTTCTGTTTAAACAAAAAGGAAGGCTTTAACATAGTTAAAATATTATATTACATATAATAAAATAGTTATCTAGCAGAAATTATAGTTACAATATTTCTATTTACTTTATCTTTTATCATAACTAAGGAAAACTATAAGCAAAACTATCTATCTATTCTTCAACACCATCAAAGACTCCAGAGGATATAATATTACCTAAGTAAACAGGAAGTGCATTGTAAGCAACTTTCAAAACTCTAGAATTGACTGAGACATCATGCAGTTTGGACAATCACCCAAAGTTCTTCTCAATGTTTGGGGCATCCATCTTCAATAGACAGGCCCATATTATCCAGCAGACATTTCCCTGAAGCAGGAAATTTCAAAGACAGTTCTGCCTATATTGGCAGTTTGCCTGTTACTTTCTTTTGTATCCTTCAGAATGTTTAGTAGAGTCTTTTATAAAGCAGGCACCCTAAAGGACCATCTCACCTTTAGGCAAGTTCAGCAGTCATTTCTCTTTGGGTCCTGCATGTCCAGTCAAGTAGTCCAAGCAGGAGAAGTTTCTTGTACTAACCAAATCCATGGGGAACCTTATGGCTAACCAAATCCATGGGGAACCTCTTCAATGCCCATCATCCTCTTGAAGCAGCTTGGTGTTGCCAGGAACAGACAAGTCTCTGTCATGAAAAGTCACAACTTCTTAAAATATTTTAAATGGCATATTCTGCAGTCTTTGAAAGGTTTGAAGAATAGCTATTTGAAATACATCTCTACATCTACAAAATCTAACTAACATGACTAGAAGCTTGACTTTTATAGATGATTATCTATTAATCTATATTTCTTAATTATACATTACATTTATAAATGAGATGCACACATAATACCTTAATCAAGAGCAGAAATATACATACAGCCAAATAGATCTTAAATTCATATCAATAAACAAGATCCACGCCAATGTAAATTTCTATAGCATAACCCTGTTCAAATGTAAATAAACATTTATAGACAATATTTGGGAATATTGGCATAGTTATATCCAAACTGCTTCCTGCTGTTTGGGGGTGCTGCTAATCAGGTCTTTCATGGTGTATCTTGTGCGATAGGTTCATCTCAGTCAGCAGTTGAGCTAAGTAATTTTGGGGGGATGTTCATGGCGACCTTTCAGGGGCTCATGGTCTATCAAACCATATTAGTCTGGAAGCAATCCAGAGGTTCTTATCCTCTGTGGAAACAAAAGAAGAACCTCTTTTCCAAAGCAACATATTATTACACACAAATTTTAAAGCCAAGATACTTTACGTTGGTCTAGAACATCCAATGAAATATCCCTCTGTACTTAGCTTCTTCACAGTAAAAAAAGAAAACACAATAGTATACATAATCCAGACTCTCTTTGTATATCCCATCTCTATGTGGCTTATTCTTTTTTAACTCCTTTTAAAATATGACTATCTGTACTTTGTCTCTTTAAACACTTTTCCTTTGGTTTTAAACTATTAACTTCCTTTCATGACTCTCTATACTCTTATTCTTCTCATTCCCAAGCCTACGTACATTTATCCAACCCTGTGACTTGTTTAGAGTTCCTTTCCCTAAATATTCATTTATAAACAATCTTAACCATGAACTCTAACCCAAACCTTAACCTAAGGCAAAACCTAAATGTATCTACCAGAAAAAAAATTTCAGTGTCATTTATCATTCACAGCATTCTGTTTTACTTCTTAGAGATATTTTATATATGCCTTAAAAGTTACATTATCAAGAAAAACTTCTTAAACATTTGAAAAAGACAATAAAAAATAGTTAACGTAACCCAATCCAATTTGCACATGCAAATTTAACATATATTCACATATCTTCTTTATAATAATATATTATCAAATATTGTGAATTACTTCTATCATTTCATTTTGTTTACTTTTTTAACAGTTCCTCACCATTATACAATCTGCACCCTAATGATCTTTCTTTATGATTTAGTAAATTGCTGTTGTTGATAGCTTGGGAACAAGAGAAGAGCAGACACTATACTTTTCTCTCATTTATACAGATACATCCTTCACTCTGATCCTTGCAGTGTATTTTACATAGTCCTAATGTCTCTCATCATCCCCAGTAATATTTCTTCTTCTCTTCTGCTTTCAAAGAGTGAAAGTTTTACTTGTATTTACTTTATTTAATTTCTCCCTTCCTTTCTCCCTCCCCTGTCTCACTTTACTATATATTCTTCTGCATTAAATAAGTTATAATTTAAAATGTACATAATTCCCAGAGAATATTTCTGGAAGCACACGTGTATGCTGCTACCGTGACTTACAATGGTGCCAGGAAGCTTTGTATGGTGGCACATTGCTGTTACCAGGACACTTGAGAAGTAGAAAGTATTAAATAATATGAGATACACAAATTTGTCATATTATTGAAGGATTAATTCTCCAGAAGAAAACAGTGTAGCCTTAGGTTTGTTAGTAGATGATTCATTTGCAGTTTGGACATGGGTTGATAATCTGTTTCCCTGCTACATGCTATCTACATCATAAGACCCAAAGTGGTGGGGACAGTGAAGCATGAACTGAAAAATTTGGGACATATACAAAAGAGATATAAATAAAACAAAATTATAAAAAGAAAAATTAAAAAAGAGACAGACATAGAGCAAATAAAATAATAATTGTAATAATAATAATAATAATAATTAACAAAAAGAAAACCTGTCCTTGGATATTGCATTTATTTCTGCAGTTATAGCATTTTGAAAGGTGAGACCAAATGATTCCTGATTTGGTGTAAAGATCAACCATGGACATACAGTGAAATTTTAGGACATCTTAGGCTATAGCCAACATGATACTTTGATCAAAAAAGAAGTAACTCAGCAACAAATAAAAAAGGAATGGCCATGAAAGAGGCTAAGTCATTGGTGTTCTGTTGAGTTAAAAAAAGGAGCTGAAAGTCAGCATGAGCAACCTGAAAATCTAGGTCCCAACCCAAATGCTTTATGTGGGTTAATTAACTCACATGTGTTTTCAGTTAAAGGCATGCAGCTAGCACTTCAGCCAAAATATTGGAGGGGTTTAACAGAAATATTGATATTTGAATCATGCCAGATAATTATTAAGTTGCAACTATCAAATATAAAATTAATGGGTCCACTATAACTTTCTACATAATTTAGCATTGTTAAAAATTGTATACAAACAACAAAGATATCACAAACAAAAATAAAGTTTATGAGTTTATTCTTTTAAAATGGAGACAGTATTTACAGAAAAGGTAAATGTTCTTCACTTTGTCATAGTGAACCTATAAATTTAATAGGGTTTCTTGGCATCATTCCAATTCATTAGAGTCTAGAGTTAAATAGCTGTTTTGTGATCTCCTTGAGCAATACATACTTATAAAATAGAAATAAATCTATAAACACCATCTCTTCTCCTTAGGTGAATTTCATTGAGAATCATGGACTCTGTATTTGTTCTGCCCATACATTGCTGTTATCCTGAGGAATTCATAAATTTTGAGAGGACTAAATTGGATCAACCTTGAATACAATGGCAAGTACCTTTATCATTCTTCCCTGGGGAAAAGACCACTAATTGATTATTGATTATCTAATACCAAGCTACCTAAACACACATATGTAGACCAGGGTTTCTGTCCCCCCACAGACATTCAGTCTCAAATAAACACACAGAGGTCTACATTAATCATAAACTGATTGACTTAGTTGCTCAAGCTTCTTATTAACTATTTCTTACATCCTACATCTTAACCCATTATTCTTGTCTTAACCCATTATTCTGTGTTAGCCACATTGCTTGGTACCTTTTTAGTGAGGCAATCACATCTTGCTTGTTCTGTGTTTGGCTTCCCCTGTGTTTGGGTGATGATTACAGACTGAATCTTTCCTCTTCCCAGAATTCTCATCACCCTGCCTATACTTCCTGCTTGGATACTGGCCAATCAGTGTTTATTTAAAATGCAAGTAACAGGGTACAGATAAGTGTCCTACAGCAGCCATAAAATAGCAATACTTAAAAACAACAAATTAGCAACAAAAACAATAATAATAATGGTGATAGTAGTAGTAGCAAAAAATATATTTGATAAGAAGTCATGAAAAATACATAGCATATAGATAGGTTAGTTAATACCTTGTATGAAAACAGCATGTCAAGTTAAGTCAAAAGTCTAGGGATGCCCAGAGCAACCAGAATCTGGAAGAACAAGAAAGCATTCTTTCTCGGGAAGGAATACAACCGTTTGTATAAATAAAATGCACACTTTGATTTTAGAATTCAATCTTGTGGAACCAAGACTATACATCTGCTGCTTTAAGTCTCCATATTCTAGTCATTTATCAAAATAGCCCTAAAAGATGAATGTAGTTACTGTTAAGTTTTTCTGGCCCAGCAAACTTCTCCATCAATGCAATAATCCAAATCAGACTGAATTAAAATAAGTTCAGGTTTAATGGATGCCAGAGCTCCCAGGTGTCCCCCCAGGAAAACATGAAGAGGGAAAAAGGAAGACCATATGTTCGTACTCTGGAAGCAGTTTAAATAGCCTCAGGGAGTTGTTTTGACCCTCTCTGGGGAGGGGTCATCTTTTGGTGGTCTTTCCTGGAGGTGGAGTCTGAACTGAGGCCACTCTCAGGGAAAAGGCTTGAAATGGGGCTTTCCACCCAACATTCCAAAATGGCTGCCAGAAGCTGGGCTGTAGCCCCCACCAAAACAGTTACCACCTGCTAAAAGATGAAGAATAAGCACTTAATTTACTGGTATACTACTTAATTGCTAATATGCAGAGTCGTTGTAAGATGTTCAACTGAATTTAGATATAAGCAAGTAAATAAACATAAGTGTTGAGGGTGCATTCCACAGGCCCTACCCGTCAGCCAGTCTCTGGGCATTTGTCTCTGCCAGTTATTCACTGAGATGTAAAATGGGAAGGAGTCTTTGAAGTAGAATAACACCCCAAAAGAGGAAGGGTATGTGATTAAACACAGGACATGATAGCTTTTCAATAATGAATTTTGATAGTCCTTAGAAACATTAGGCTTCATTTCTACCTTATATTAAATGTTTAT
Organism: Arvicola amphibius; assembly: GCF_903992535.2. NCBI lineage: Eukaryota > Metazoa > Chordata > Mammalia > Rodentia > Cricetidae > Arvicola > Arvicola amphibius. The sequence continues at coordinate 73,403,759 of NC_052058.2, forward strand.
TTGGATATGAAAGTGGGTATTTCTTCATCTTTTAAAGAAATATTACCACTCCCTTTTAGTAATTTAAAATGTGTGAATTAATTTAACAGAGTGAAAGGCCTTCCACAAAGTATTATTTCTACCCATTTGTAATATATGCCTTTCTAATTATAGAGAAGTGTGGAAGAGCAAAGTTTTCTGCTTGCAGTGGATTCTAAGTGATGAGTAATAAAATACAGCTAAAAGCAGAAGGAGAATTTTGTTGATACTTGGGGTACTTTGCAATAATGACTAAAGTGGACACATATCATATTATCCATTAGTTGAACAAATTTAACATAATACCTTCACCAGCAATCCAAGTAGTAGAAATAAATATGATGTTGGAATTCTTAAGATATTAAGATCTTAGACAACTTTGAACTCTTTACTTGAAAGATATGATACCTCTGGCTTGCTACCATCTTTACAATTAGAAAGGTGCAATTTTGCTTTCTGACAAATTATTTAGGTATTTTTCTAAGAGATCATATTATGTTGCATATTATATTTATTTATATAAGAACTGATTTAACAGGGAACAAATCATTTATTCTTGACCTGTGGGTCAAGACACATTTTTCCAATCTCTATCTCTATAAATATTTACATTATGATTATGACAGTAGCAAAATTACAGTAGCAATAAAATAATTTTATGATTGGTAGTAACCACAACATAAAATTTTATTAAAGGGTTACAAGCATTAAGAAGGCTGAGAATGAACAATCTAGAGGTTATTTCATTTCAAGTCAGGATAATTTTAATAAGTACACGTATTTACAAATTTGTTGGATCTACATTTTCTTTTAAAAATGCATTACTATATTTAATTTTAGCTAAATCAAACATAAAAATTAATAACTCAAATTAAGAGCAAACTATAATGATACCTCAAATAAATTAAATAATAAAAAGAATATAATAACAATTTCCTGAACATTTCAAAATCTCCAGGTTAAATGATGAGGAACTTTTGTTCTTCAGCCCATCCTGTGCCATGTATTTGGAATATTTAAGCACAATTGTGTGTGAGTGAACTGTTTTCCTTAACATCAAGACTCTTCCTCCTATAGGGTTGCCTTGTCTAGCCTCAATACAAAGGCTTTTGCCTTGTCTTATTGTATGGTGTTTTGTTTTGTTTAGTTGTTATCTCATGAAGGCCTGCTTTGTGTGAGGGGAAACTGATGGGAAGTGGATCTGTTGAAGAAGGAACATGTGGATGAACTGGGGGGATGAAAGACAAGGGAAACTGTGGTCAAAAATTATTGTGTGTAAAAAGATTCAATTTTCTGGAAAATCAGCCCATGCTCTTTACCACTAAGCCATCTCTTCAACCCCTAATGTCTTTTTAATTTTTATTTATTTTAATTTATTTTTTAACTTCATTTCATGTTACATCCACAGTTTGTCCCACCTCTTTTCCTCCCCCACCTCTCCCAGAGCCCACCTTCCTATCCACCCCTCCCAATGGATAATGGTTTCTATGGGAAGTCAACAAGGTCTGGCACATTCAATCAGGACAGAACCAACTCCCTCTCCCCTGCCTTAAGGTTAAGCATGCCATCCCATCATAAGAAATGGACTCCAATAAGTTAACTCATACACTAGGGATAGATTCTGGTCTTATTATCAGTTGCCTCTCATATAGTAAAAGCTTCACCATATGGAAGGATTAATTCGTTCCCATAGAGGCTCCACAGCTGTGGGTCTAGAGTTCCTGTCTGAGTTCTTATGAGCTTGGTTCATCTGTGTTTGTAGACTTTTACATCATGATCCATCCTCCCTCTCTTCTATTTGATTCACAGAGCTCAACCTGGTGCTTCATTGTGGATCTCTGCATCTGGTTCCATCAGCTATTAGATAAATACTCAATGATTTTAATTGAGGTATTCACAATCTGATTACAGGGAAGGCCAACTCGGGCACTCTCTGCACTGTTGCTAAGATTCTTAGCTGTGGTCATCCTTCTGAATTCTTGGGAATTCCCCTAATCCCAGGTTTCTCCCTAACACAATAGTGGATCTCTCTTTCAAGTTCTTTCTTTCATTTGCTCTCCCACTTCCTCCCTCTCCCACCTTGTTCATCCTGTTCCCTCATGTTTTCATCTCCCATCCTCTCCCCTTTACTTATCCCTCTCATCCCCAGTTTACTCAGGAGATCTTGTCTAATTTCCCTTCCCTGGGCAATCCATATTATCTACCTTCTCTGGAGCTGTGGACTGTAGTATGGTTATCCTTTGGTTTACATCTAATATCTAATTATGAATGAGTACTCACTGTGTTTGTGTTTTAGAATCAGGGTTGCTTCAATCACGATGGTTTTTTTTTATTTCTAATTCCATCCATTTACCTGAAAATTTTGTGATTTCATTTTTTTACAAGTAATAATCCATTGTGTAAATGTATCATTTATTCTTTATTCTTCAGAAGAAGAGCATCTATGTGGTTTCCAGGTTTTGGCTATTACCAATAATGCTTCTATGAATGTTGTTAAGTAAGTATCATTTAAAGAATTGTTCAAGATTCTTAATTAGGGGCTGGAGAGATGGCTCAGAGGTTAAGAGCATTGCCTGCTCTTCCAAAGGTCCTGAGTTCAATTCCCAGCAACCATATGGTGGCTCACAACCATCTGTAATGGGGTCTGGTGCTCTCTTCTGGCCTGCAAGTATACATGTAGACAGAATATTGTATCCATAATAAATAAATAAATAAATAAATAAATAAAAAAAAAGAAAAGAAAGAAAAAAATACTTATAAAAAAAAAAAGATTCTTAATTATCAGAAAATGCAAATCAAAACACTTCTGAAATACCATCTTACATCTGATAGAATGGTTACGATCAAAAGATTATTTTTTTTAAATTTTGTTTTATTTATTAATTTAATTTTACATTCTATCCACAGTTCTCCTTTCCACCCTTCCTCCTGCCCACCACCTCCTCCATAAAGTCTACCATCACCCACTCCTCCCAAAATGTAAGGGCTTCAATGGGAAATCAACAAAGTCTGGCCCAATAAGTTGAGTCAGGACCAAACCATTACATTTTTTTTTTGCAGTAAGAACAGCTTTTGTTGGAGAAGATGTGCAGTCAAAGGGGTCATTCCTCCATTGCTGGTGGGAGTGCAAACTTGTACAACCACTTTGGAAATCAGTATATGATGGAGGAATGTCTATATGTTACTTTCATTATTAATAAAGAAACTGCCTTGCCCTTTAAGAGACAGAAAATTAGGTAGGCGGAGTAGACAGAACAGAATGCTGGGTAGCAGGAGTGGGGAGACTCTTCAGGCAGTCGCCATGCTTCTCCTCTCTGAGATGGATGCAGGTTAAGATCTCTCCTGGTAAGCCACACCTCGTGGTGCTACACGGATTACTACATATGGGTTAAAGGAAGATGTGAGAATTAACTAAAAAGAGGCTAAAACTAATGGGCCAAGCAGTATTTAAAAGAATACAGTTTCCGTGTAATTATTTCAATGTAAAGCTAGCTGGGTGGCAGGACACAGCCCCACCATTCCTTCTACAAGTATAGTGGTTTCTCTGAAAATTAGGAATAAATCTACCTCAATACCCAGTGAAACCACTTTTGGGCATGTACCTAAAATATACTCAATTTTTAAATTGATTTATTTTATATGTCTTTTATATCACATATCTTGATCCCATTTATTTCCCCATCCCTTTGCTTTACATCTGCTCTTCAACCCTGCTTATGTCCCAAATAAAGCAAAAGTTAAGGGACAAAGATAAAAATAAAATAAATTTTTAAAAAAGGGAAAGCTTTAAAATATTGTTATGGAAAATGCAGTGAGACACAGCAAGTCATTCCATGAACTCCTCTGTCTTGTACTCTTTATTTGCAATGTTCCTTGCAAAGAGTCATTGGTCCAGTCTGAGGCCTTTGTTTTCTACTACCCAATCAATGCATATCCTTTGCTAGGATTCCTCCTGGGTATCCTATTGTTGCTCTTTTTAGTTCCTAACACCACATGGTGGCTCTTAGCCAACTGTAACTCTGGTGTCAGAAGATCTGATGCCATTTTCTAGATTCTGTAGGCACCTGACATCCAAGTAGTAAACTGACATACATGCAGGCAAAATACCCATACAAAGAAAAATTTATTTTTTAATATTTTAAAAAAAGCTTTTAAAATATATGTAACGAGAGTGTGTGGAAGCTGGATTTAATACAATGAAAGTTTAGGATAGTTTAAAAAATGTCTTTGGCTTCAGGGAGTGACTGATGGAAACAAACGAAGAGAACCATAGCCTAGCATTGAGCTGAGTTCAGAGAACCCTGCTAAAGAGAAGCAAGATTGCAGAAAGCTAGGAGAATCAAAGATAAGGAAACCTATTGAAAGAACTAATCTTGGCTGATGGGAGTCCACAGATTCCAGACAGATAGCTGGAGAGCCTGCCTGCATAGGAGTGACCTAGGACCTCTGCATGTGTGTGACAGTTGTGTAGTCTGACTTAGTTATGGCACTCCTATTGGTGGAAGCAGGTCTTGTCCATAACACTTTGTCTGGCTACCAGGAAACTAGTACTCATATTGGATTGCTTTGCCCAGCCTTAATAAAAGCGGAAGAGTTTATTCTTACCTCAAATTGATATGCCATGCTTTTTCGATACCCATGGGAAGCCTGTTGCTTTCTGAACAGAAAGGAAACACAGAAGGAGTGGATTGGAGAGAGGTGAGAGGAAAGCTGGAGAAGGAAAAGAGAGGAGAGGAGAGGAAAGGAGAGGTAGAGACTTCAGTCAGGATACAAAATAAATGAATAAATTTAATTATTAATAATAATAGATCAATTTGTAATAAAAATTGTAAAACAGTTCAAAACTGCAAGTGAAAGAATTACAAAATTATGACTAGCATGTAAAGTTAATGATAAAATTAATTTATCCTTTTGTTTAGACTCTATGTATGTATGGAAGTATTACATCATTTCTAATAAATGATACCTGGATTTCAGACTACATATTAACACATAATATGAAATTATAGAAAGGTTATTTTTGTTAGTAATTTAGGCAACGATGACTTATTATTAATTCTTAAAATATATTAGATATTAAATTTTCTGTCACAATTATATATTCAAACAAATTCAAGTAAAGGGATTATGGAAGAAGTTTAATGATGAGTACAAAAAATTCTGAATAATACTTGACTTTTTACAATCTTTCAATGCATAGGCAAAAGTACAAGTGCCAGAAGTCACTCTGTTCTTCATCTATTGTTCGTCCTCAGCTCATTCTTGCCAGTTAAAAATCAGTATGTGAGGTGTCTATGCAGACAGCTGGCTAGTAAACGTGATGATGGGCTCCAGCTGTGTTGAGAGCAAGGGAATTAAAACAGAGTAAAAGGATATCTCCTTCCTCTGTCAAAATATTTTAAAGTTAATGCCCTCATGATCTATTCTTACATTCATCAGTGACACTGGACAGGAGACTGACATCTTGATCCCATCTAAGCTATTCAGGTCTACTCAAAGAGCAGCATGTGCATCAAACCAATAAAATTAAAAACCACATCAATTTGTATGAATGCAATTTGAAATATATTAATTTTCAAACATACCATGACCAGCAAAATAAGAAAATATCAAGAATTCCCTTATTTTCTTTATTTAATACAAAATAATAAAATGTAACTTTCTGAAATAGTATAAGACTTGACTGGGTATTACTGTGCATGGCATAAGCCCTGTTTTTGCCTGTGAGAGACAGTAGGTTGACTGAAAGTTTGAAGCCATCTTAGATTATAGATCTGTTTCAGGGAAGCCAGAACTATGTAGGGAGACTATGTCTCACAAAATAAGAAATGACACATGGCTTACTATCTGTGCACTTTCCTTTTTGTAACCCTTTGAGAGAGTCTTTATTTCCTGTCCTGCTCATTACCTAAGACAGTGAGGGTTTGGCAGAGGCTGATTCTTCAATTGTCTTTCTCATGTTTTCTCCAAAAATTTTTATGCAGCTTTCTCATGAGTTTGACACATTACATGCTATTTCTAGGCATTCTTTTAGCTGTGAAATATTTATTCCCTATTGTGAAGTTTGCTCTAAGATATTCACAATCTTGTTTTAAGTTTTACATATAATCTGTTTCTTACTGAGAACAGGTTATTATAAAATTTATAATTCTAATTTACTTAATTCCTAGTCATATTATCACTGCAATTATGAAAAGTTAGATCATCAGCAGTGATACAATAGAAAATATTTTAGTGACATGTACAAATATTTTTAATTTTACTTGAATATCAACTGTTTCAAATTTTTTTTCTGATTTTTTTTATTAAAGATTTCCATCTCCTTCCCTCCTCCTCTCCCTTCCCTCCCCTCCCTTCCACCCATACCCCCACTCCACCCCTCTCCAAGACAAAGAGCCATCAGGGTTCCCTTCACTATGTTAAGTCCAAGGTCCTCCCAGCCGTGAGGAGTGCGTTTACCCATTGAGACAGTGGGACAGATCTAACGGGAGACCACCAAGTCCAGTTGGAATGGGACTGATGGAACAGGGGACCAAACCGGACTCTCTGAATGTGGCTGACAGTGGAGGAGGACTGAGAAACCAAGGACAACGGCAATGAACGTGAACTCTACAGCATGGATGGGCTCACTGTTTCAAAATTTTTAAATAAGCTGATACATAATTTTGTAAATAATTATTTAATAAATAACACATGTCTCCATTTTGTTCTACACTCTATACTCAAAATATGTAACATAGCCCACACATATACATAGAACCATGTTTACTTGAAGGGATGGTCAAACATTCACTGGTTTCCAGTGGTTGTAGAATATAAAATCTAGTTCCATGACACTAACAGAACATTTTTATGCCTAGTATGGACAGTGCAACATTTGTCTCTCTATCCCCTCAATGAGGCACATAATTATGGTCCTTAATGATGAACATGTTTGGGAAGGGTACTTAGAAACAATGTCATTTTTCAGTAATTGCAAACCAGAGTCCCTTTTCTCCATTTGACTTGTTGACTCCATTAGAATATCTTACCGCTACAGGCTCCTGACGTAGAATGTCTTTGTTTCTTCATTTTTCATTTTTAGGTACCCTAGTAGCTACACTATGATCTTTGTTCTTGCAGCACTAACAAGGGTTTTCTGTCCAATGTTCTTCATCTTGATCAAACTGTTAACAGAATAGGTGTCTTGTAATGTTTTATGTAATAATGAGAAAGGGACAGATGAATATATTTTAAAGTAAGTAGAGAGGCAGGAACAAGAGTTTGGAACATTCATATGTAGCATATCCAAGAACCAAATGAGGTGAGAGCACACTTAGGAACCTAAGAATATGAGAAGACACAATGGAAGTGAAAGATAGAAGAAATTAGAGGCTTTCATGGGGCTTACAAAGGTAAAGTAAAATAATATGGGTAGTTTCAAAATAAATAACCTGATAGAATTTTTACACAGTGTCTGGCACCTTTGTAACTAATGAGAATCTTCTATTTATGGGTGAAACTTTGAAAGGTCTATCCCCAGTAAAATGCCAGCTCCTTTTCTGTGTTTACTTTAGCAAAGGAAGATAGGATTGAATGTCTATATACCCATCACTGCCAATTAAATCAAGATTATTCAGTCAAATAATAATAGTAAATAGTTTTAAATTGTTTAGACAAATAAATATCTGTATTCTCCATAACCTCTTAAAGTCTTTGGTGAATTTCCAGAACTGTGGTTACATATGTTTCACTGTAAGTAATGGTGCTTCAAATGTATTTAACTAATCTATGCTCAAAATGGAAAGAGTTTAAATCAAATAATGAGTTATGTGTCTTCAAACACCTGTAAAAACCTAACAAAAACAATCATTTTTTCTCCCTATAGTCATGCTTTCTTCTGTCTATGCAGCTAAAAACATCACCCATAATCACTAAATATTATTCATTTACTATGTAGAGAAAAAATATTATTCTACAAATATTTATGAATTGATATATTCTACACATATGGTTCATGTGATATTTCATATAACAACTAATAAAATTTACATAAGTTAACTACATCAGCATAAAATTGCAATTACATTGTTGATTTTATATACAGGAGGTAGTAAAATTCAAAGCCAAATTTTTAAAGTAATTTTCTTCTTCATAATTTTATTTTATTTTAATTTTTTTTATGATTTATTTATCTTTTTTTTATTATTTTATGTGCATTGGTGTGAAGGTGTCAGATCCCCTGGAACTGGATTCTCAGACAGTTTTGAGCTGCCATGTGGGTGCTGGGAATTGAACCCTGGTCCTCTGGAAGAGCAGTCAGTGCTCTTAACCGCTGAGCCATTTCTCCAGCCCCTTCTTCATAATTTTAATATGAATATTTAACCTTGTGAATTTGAATATGTTTAATTTCACTTGTCTTTTTGCTTGTTTATATTTGAAGATTTTGCTTGTAGAAATCCCATCAGTAGAACAGTGAACTGATTTGCTTAAATTAGTCCGTATGTTGGTAAAGGAAATCTCTTTGTGAGAATGAATAATCTCTGTAATATAGAATACACAATGTGAAAAAACTAGGAATACTGTCTTTGTAAATTAAGCACCTGAAGGTATTTATATGAATCATTAGGAAGTTTGTACTAATATGCTAAGAAAAATAAATAAAAGAGGCAATTTAAAATACCCTGTACTGTCTTATGGTTTGGCGTAGGAGTCAGTGGCAGGATTGGGAGCGGTGTATCCATATCTGTCTACATTAAGCAGTTAAGATCATAGTTGCCTGATGGAGGTTGGTGTAGATCTTGTCCCATTCAGTAGGTTGCCTTTTTTTGTTTTTTGTTTTTTTTTTTTTTGTTTTACTGAGTGCGTTCTTTGCTTTACAGAGTCTTCTCAGTTTCAGGAGGTCCTATTTATTTATTGTTGCTCTCAGTGTCTGTGCTGTAGGTGTTATATTTAGGAAGTGGCTGCCTCTGCCCATTCATTGATGGCTATGTGCCACTTTCTCTTCTATCAGATTCAGTGTGGTTGGATGTTGGAATTAGAGGGCTGCTTGTTTGTCCCAGCCTCCCGGATAGCTTAGCCTCAAAATAACCACACAGAAAATATATTAATTAAATCACTGCTTGACCTAGTTTCTTATTAGTTTCTTATTGGCTAACTCTGACATCTTAATTTAACCCATTTCTATTAATCTGTGTATCACCATGTGGCAGTGTCCTACTGGGTAAAATTACTAGCATCTGTCTCTGACCGATCCATGGCATTTCTCTGACTCCACTCGTCTCTATCCCAGCATTCAGTTCTGTCTTCCCTGTGTACCTAAGTTCTGCCCTATCAGCAGACCCAAAGCAGTTTCTTTATTAATCAATGAAAGCAACACAAAGACAAAAGGACCACCGATACTAGTTGGATTTTTATTTCAGTCTTTAATCTATTTAGGCTTGAGGTTTTTTCCCATGGGGATAGATACGTATCTATTTTAATTCTTCTACATGTTGAGATCCAGTTATGCCAGCATTATTTGTTGAAGATGCTTTCTTTTTTCCATTGTATAAATTTAGCTTCTTTGTCCAAAATCAGGTGTTCATAGGTATGTGGATTAATATCTGGGTCTTTGATCTGATTCAATTGGTCAGCCTCTCTGTTTTTATGCTAATACCAAGCTGTTTTTATTATTATAGCTCCATAATAGAGCTTTATGTCAGGGATGATGATGCATTTGGATGTTCCCTTTTTATACAGGATTGTTTTGGCTATTCTGGGTTTTTTTGCTTTTTCATATGCAGTTTATCACTGTTCTTTTAAGGTCTGTAAAGAATTGTGTTTAGATTTTGATGGTAATTGCTTTGAATCTATAGATTGCTTTTGATATGATTCTCATTTTTATTATGTTGATTCTACCTATCCAATAGCATGGGAGATCTTTTCTTTTCTTTTTTTCTTTTTTTTTTTTTTTTTTTTTTTTTGGTATCGTCTTCAATTTCTTTCTTCAAAGGCTTAAAGTTCTTATCAAACAGGTCTTTCACTTATTTGGTCAATGTTACTCCAAGATATTTCATGGTTTGTATCTATTGTGAAGGGGGATGTTTCTATGATTTCTTTCTCAGCTTCTTTTTCATTTGTATGTAGGAGGGATAGTCATTTTTTGAGTTGATCTTGTATCCTGCCACATTACTGAAGAGATTTATCAGCTGTAGGGGTTCCCTAGCAAAGTTTTTAGTATCACTGATGTATAATATCATATCATATCATCAGTAAACAATGAAAGTTTAACTTCTTCCTTTACAATTTGTATCCCCTCTAAAATGTATAAAGAACACAAAAAAGTAGACATCAAAATTCCAAATAACCCTACTAAAAGTGAGGTACAGAACTAAACAGAGAATTTTCAAAAGTAGAATCTCAAATGTCTGAAAGACATTTAAGGAAATGTCCAACACCCTTAGGCATCAGGGAAATGCAAATCAAAACAAATCCTAAACACCATATTATACCAGTTATAATGGCTAAGATCAAAAACACCAATGATAGCCTATGCTGGAGAGGACATGGAGTAAGGGGAACATTCCTCTATTGCTGATGGGAATGCAAACTTTTACAAACACTTTGGAAATAAGTATGGCAGTTCTCAGAAATAAGAAACAAACTACCTCAGGACCCAGCAATACCACTCTTGAGCATATACCCAAAATATACTCAATCATACTACAAGTACATTTTTTCAACTATGTTAATAACAACATTATTTGTAATAGCCAGAACCTCGAAAAAAACCTAGATGTCCTTCAACTGAAGAATGTTGGCATATTTAAACATTAGAATACTACTCAGTGTTAAAAAAAATACATCTTGAATTTTTCATGCAAATGGATTAAACTAGAAAAAAAACCATCCTGAGTGTGGTATCCCAGAAAGAGAAACATGATGTGTACTCACTCATAAGTGGGTACTAGCTGTAAGGCAAAGGATATTGAGCCTATATTTCATAATCCGAGAGAAGCTAAGTAACAAGTTGAACCCTAAGAAAAACATACATATATCCACTTGGAAAATCAAAATAGACAAGATCGCCTGACAAAATTGGGAGCATGGGGGTGAGGGAAGTAGGGAGAGTTGAATGGGAAGAGGAGGGGAGACAAAGACTGGGGAGGAGAACTTGAGGGAATGGGATAGTCAAGACAGAGGAAGAACAGAGGTGCGAGCAAAAATAAAAGAGATATTTTGTTTGAGGGAGCAATTATGGGTCTAGCTAGAGAAATTCCCAGGAATCCACAAGGATGACCCCAGATAAGACCCTAAGCAATAGAGGAGAGGGTGCCTAATCTGGCCTTGCCTTATAGTCAGACTGATGAATATCTTAAATATCACGTAGAGCCTTCATCCAGCAACTGATGAAAACAAAGCCAGAGACCTGCATCAGAGCACTGGACTGAGCTCCTAAAGTTCAATTAAAGAGTGGGAGGAGTGAGAATTTGAGCAAAGAGGTCAAGACCATTATGGGATACCCACTGAAACATTTAACCTGATCTAATGGGAAACAAAAGGAAGCAGCTCAGACTGGAAGCCAAAGATCAGCTTGCCTCAGTGGACAAGGGGTAGGGTCGGGAGGGAGTGGACAGGGCTTGTCTCTTAAAGAGACAGTGTTGCGGAGGCTGACCTATCCCTTGTCTGAGGGGCGTGGCCGCTCCAGGGGCAAAACATACCTTTAAAAGAACCAGGTTTGGTAAGCTCCTCCCTTCTGCTTGGTTCCCTGCTCTTCGCTGGAACCTTGGCTATGTAAGTGTGTCCCACTTGCTTCCTTTATTAAAGCTGATTAATTCGGATAAGGCTGGTTTTGATTATTTCCCATTGCCGCCCTGACCACCACGCTTCAAGACAGGATATACCATTATACCTATAACTATTGTTTTTTTTTTTTTGGTTTTTCGAGACAGGGTTTCTCTGAAGCTTTTTTTAGAGCCTGTCCTGGAACTAGCTCTTGTAGACCAGGCTGGCCTCGAACTCACAGAGATCCGCCTGCCTCTGCCTCCCGAGTGCTGGGATTAAAGGCGTGTGCCACCACCGACCGGCTAACCTATAACTATTGTTATGGCCATCTCATGGCCATCTCTGCTTTTCAGCTTCCTTTTCCAAACAGTACATCAAGACCATTTTATAATTGAAGGAATTATAATCCAATAATCCTATTTAACCAAAGTTAGAATATTCTGTTTTCTTCTATGGACAGAATCTAGATTTAACAAAGTATATACATAAGCATGCATACATGTGCATCTGAATAGGCAGATATATATGCATGTACTTGTGACATGAAAACAGAATCAGGATTAGTGGGGAACAGAAGGTATGAATAGTGAGGGAAGGAGAAGAGGAGACAGCATAGGAAGAAATTACTATTACAAGAAATAGTGGTTTGTGTGTACATGTCCTAGTAAAACCCATCATGTTGTTGGTTAATTAAAACAATGATAATAAAAGCACGAATAAATAATTCATAGTACTCCCTAATTAGTTGCTAGACCATATGACAAAGCAGCATCTCAGTTACATTACCACAGTTTAATTGAATTTGCTAATCCAATACTTAATAAGACCCTACTGGATAATATTTGCATACATAAATCATGGTAAAGATAATGCTTTGTTTTTTATACAATTTTCCAAATTATGTGATCAGTTTTATCAAAAGAGATTGTGTCTTAGATAAGGTTTCCATTTATATAATGAATCCCATGGCCAAAATAAACTTGGGGAGGAGTTGAGGAATGGATTTACTTTATTTTAAATTTTGTTGTGCATTATGAAGGTAAATTAGTGTAGGAACTGAAGGCAGGAACCTAGAATTGTGAATTGTTACAGAGGCACAGGATAGATTTGCTTGCTGGCTTTCTTCTCCTGTTTTTCTCAGTTTGTTTTCCTATATGCTCTGGAAATACCTGCCAGGAGTATTACCAGCCACTATTTTTTGTGCTTTCCCATAATCATCTATCAAAAAATACTCACCAGGCTTTCCCACAGACCAACTGACTAGAGATATTTTCTTGATTGATATTCCCTCTTCCCAAAACTCAAGCTTATGTTGGGTTAACATAAAACTAGCAAGAACAGATGGTAGAAGTAAATATGAGAATAATACAACTAATCATATAAATTTCTATTATTTTGATGTAATTATGGCTTCATTTACTAATATTTGAGCATAATAAACAATAAATATAAATATTTGATCACACAAATGAAGGAATTTTCTTTCATGTTAATATTTATTAACATCATTTTAGTAGAATATATAAATTTTCATCTTCTCAGATTTATGTCTAATGGAAATTTAGAATTTTTATAAAATAAAGTGTTTCAAATAAATAATATATATACTTAGAGATGTAGTTATATTTCTACAAAAATTTTCCAAAAATTTAAATATAAATAACCATGTTATTGCCTTTGAACTATAAGCAAGTATGTAATGCTGAGTAGTCGAAAAATAGTCTTCTCCAGGGAAGTATTCTTAAATTTCTCATACCAACTGCTCAGCCCAGTAAGTATATTCATATAAGAAAAAATGTGTTGAATAAGCCTAATGAATTTATAAATTGAGAAGTGTGTATGCTTGTTTAACTGTGTGTAAACAATTAAAAGTAGAAGAAAAATACAAGCCTGAAATTGAGAGAGAAAAGTACATATATGAAGGAAATATATAGAGATAAGGTAAGGTAATAAAATTTTATTTTAAATTCAGAAAGTCAAAAAATTAATTATTTTATTGATTCTTTAGTTAATGTAACTTATTCATTAATTCTGGTGGCAGACATACATTTTTTGTTTGTTTATTTTTCAAGACAGGGTTTCTCTGTGCTTTTGGAGCCTATTCTGGAACTAGCTTTTGTAAACCAGGCTGGCCTTGAACTTTTAGAGATCTGCTTGCCTCTGTCTCCTGAGTGCTTGGATTAAAGTTGTGTGCCACCACTGCCAGGGTGAGACACTCAATTTTTAAATACATTTATATCTTTGTTCCTGTCCTTTCAAAGTCCCCTTAAAATGTTCAGCAGATCCACCATGGTTGCCCCTTCAGTGATTTTGATAGGCAATTTGTTGATTTTGGAATAATTACAGCATCTTCTCCTCTTGGAATTTTTCTTTTCTTCTTTGTTTTTATTCTGAGTTTCCCTGACTAAAATACCAGTCCTGTACACTGATCATTTTTTCTTTTCTTTTCTTTTTCTATTCTAGTCTTTCTTTTCTTTCTTTATTTCTTGTTCCTAAACAGCTTGCTACTTACTTTTCTTTTTTTTTTTTTTTTTTTTTTTTTTTCATCGTAGATTCTCTTTATTCCTTTACAGTTAGAAAGATTTTTCAATACTTTCCATACCATACCTTATTTCTAATTCTATGAATATCATAGTTTGAGAAAACCCTGATTTTCAGAGCAATTCCCCTGGACATGATAGCGAACGCCTTCCTAAGCTTCAGAAGGGTCTGGCTCCAAAACAAATAACAAATCGTCCAAGCCAAGCTGCCAAGTCATCTCATTATCCCCGAAGCCGGTCAAGGGATTGCTCTGCACTTCAGTTTACGTTCAACCACAAATCTACCCTTCGCTCGAGTCTTCAAAAAGGGTCAATGGACATTAAGTTCCCGTTAAACGACACAATACCCTTCTTATAGACATTATCCCAATCTGTCAAAATTATTTTCAAAATTTATAATCGGAGATATAAGTGACACGAGCTACTTACTTTTCTTTGGTGGGCTTTATAGCTTTTGATTATACTTTTTAACTTTGAGACTTTATTCTGTTCACATGTAATTCATATCTCCAGCAATGAATCAAGCTTAGGCCCTTTTGCTATTTTTCTCAATTATTTTGTTCCTCTTATATTGAAGTGTTACACCTCAGACTTAGCCTTTTAATTTATACTGCTAGGGTGCACTTTCTTCTTGTCTGTTTCTTTTGTTCATATTTTCATTAAGATGGAACCATAGCATGACTTTTTACCTCCAGCTACAATTCTACAGCAAACTCATTAAGAGGAGTGTCAGAAGTTAACAGAATCAGACCAAACCCACTCCATTAGTAACTCAACACTCAAGTTAAATCTAAAATCATGGAATCTTATAAAATTGTTCAATTTTATGAGCTAATCAAAGCTCTACCATAGAGCATATTTTATAGTATTTAAAGGGAGAATACAAAGAAGCTTAGTGCATTGAACGTTTTTGGATTGCAGGTGATCCTAATGAGGATTCTTTGTAACAGGGAATATGTAATTTCAAGTGGCCATCACACCACTTGTAAACAGGTGAGGCTTCTACTGCTGGGACTGGGTTGATTTAATTGACTTGTTGGCCAAAGGGGTTCCCATGAAAATGTCCCTCAAATCATGGGCAGTTCCTAAGGCAATTAATTGATCACTGAAAACAAACAGTAGCCTCCATTTCCAAGGACAAAACCCATACATCTCATTGACTATGGAGAAGTTGACCTGGTACCTACAAGGAGCTCTCACATCTATGTTCTCCACTCTTTGCTGAAAAAAAAAAAAAATGTTATGGCAATGGTAGCTTAAAACACGTGGGAGTAGCCAACCAAAGTATGACTTAGTCTAAAGTCCATTCCATAAAAAGGAACACATATTCAACAATGCTTCAGTAACTGATAACCAGACAATAGGTATCTTACATGTCAAAAAATCAATAAAGGGATTCATAATAATACCGTGCTATACTCATAGATCAGTGTCATATCAAACCACTACCAGATATGCCTCCTCCTATAGTAGATGGAAAAATGTAGAGACCCATAGCTTGACTTTATGTGGAGGGAGGAGTATAAATTGAAGATCTCTATCAGATCCCCTTCCTCAGAGTTCAGGGAATTTTGAAGAAGAGGAGGGAGAGTCTACTTGCCAAGTGGAATGGAAGACACAAGGAGAACAAGACACTGTGAATGAAATAAGCAAGGGGAGCTCTCAGACTAAGTGTCAACCATAGGGTCTATATGGGTTGGCTCCAGGCCCATTGCATATATACTTGCATGTGCTAATTATGATATAGTTTTTAGCTTAGTATTTTTATGGGACTGCTGACTATGGTAATGAGTGGGTTTCTGAATTTTATTTCTGTGCTTGGGACTCTTTTACTCATGTTGAGTTGCTGTGCTCAACTTTGCTATGATAGTTTTCACTTTATCTTATTATGTTTTATTTTCTTAGATTTTGCTGTTATCTCTTAGAAGCCCATTATATTCCAAAGACAGAAAGAAAGGGAATGGATGCAGAGAAGAGGGGCCATGTGGTAGAACTGTGAGAAGTACACGGATAGGAAACGATAAGACATATTGTATGAGAAGGGAATCTAGTTTTAATTTTCTAAAAAAAAAGGAACTTAGCCAGGCGGTGGTGGCGCACGCCTTTAATCCCAGCACTCGGGAGGCATAGGCAGGCAGATCTCTGTGATTTCGAGGCCAGCCTGGTCTACAAGAGCTAGTTCCAGGACAGGCTCTAAAAAAAAGAAAAAAAAAAAGCTGCAGAAAAACCCTGTCTCGAAAAACCAAAAAAAAAAAAAAAAAAAAAAAGAAATAAAAAAAAGGTAACTGAGCCGGGCGGTGGTGGCGCACGCCTTTAATCCCAGCACTCGGGAGGCAGAGGCAGGCGGATCTCTGTGAGTTCGAGGCCAGCCTGGTCTACAAGAGCTAGTTCCAGGACAGGCTCTAAAAAAGCTGCAGAGAAACCCTGTCTCGAAAAACCAAAAAAAAAAAAAAAAAAAAAAAAAAAAAGGAAACTGGTAAATATGGGATTTTCTCATTATGTGTCAGTCAATGAAAAATGCTCATTTCATACTATAAGGAGCAAAGTAATGAGTGTGAAGAAATGTGTCAATATAAATTCATTATTAATTGAAATGTTACTATGATTAGGCTATTGAGTATTAAATTTAAATGTATAACAGGCTTCACTAAAACAATGGGTATTTTATATTGCATTATAAATTGTATGTTGTATAAAACATTTTTGAACATAAATACATCAATGGCCTACAAGAAATTACAATTTTACAATATTAACTATATTAACATATATTGAATTTCTCATGTATTGAGGAAATTTTAGAAGGAAGGAATTAAAGATTAAATATCGTTTTCAATTTCAGTGCTTTATAAAATAAGACAAATTGCATATAATTAAGAGAGGTCAACAAATCTTATGTTTATATGGAGATGAATATTTCAGGTGCTGTCCTTTATAACTTGAGGTTTGCTTTCATCATGAGTTCAAATCACCCTCATTTCAGTCATTTCCCATCAATGGTGCCTCTTTCATCTCTCTTTACTTGTTATGTTAAGCCCTTCATTGCTACTCTAGTTATGTCTTCCGTTGTAAAATTGTCAAAATTTTATAAGGTGTACTGAAAGTGGAAATATTAAGCCTTAAACAGAGAAATAATGCAAATGCACCCTTAAAATAAATCAAATGAGCAATCATAACATTAGAAAATGTTAGTGTATGTATAATTACAAAGAGCTATGCAGATAACAATGGATGCATTGAAAGAAAAATACATTCCCAAAGATTTCTTTTAGCTATCTTTCTGCTCAAGTTGGTCATGAAATGAAAATCCTCCAGAATCCAATTCTGCAATCCATGTTCCCTACACTCAGAAATGTACATTAGGATGGGGAATTTCTTGATTTTTTTACTATCAGCTAATGTACTACGTTTCTTATATCCATTAATTCATTTAGCTGTAGGTCATAGAATACACTTTCCTACAAGACGAACAAGCTTTTGCCTATTCTGTTTAATATATTACATCTTTGCATTTATTTAATTGAAATTATCATTTTGTGTAAATAAATGAGGGTTATCATGAAAGTTAAATGTTATGTTGTAACTAATTCATTTTGAAATAATTTAGCAGTCATTGGTTTTTACACTAATTGCTTTACAGGATTAATGAATTTACATAATTATTTGAGACTCATTACTTGGCTGAGTGTAGGGGGAGAAAGCAGGCTAATAAAGAATCTAGAGAACATTTGGCTGAAAGTATGTGGGAAGAAAAGCTTTTCTGCTGCCTCAGGTTTACTTTGTGTATAAGGCCTTCTCCCCCTCCCTTTCTATTGTGTTGTCAACACTGTGAGAAAAATACAAACAAAATGAAATAAAGTCACATAAAGAACATCTTTACTTTTGTAAATGTAAATCGTCAAAATTAATTAAGTAGAATATTCCAGAATGCTGAAATGAAGAATATCAGATACTGGAGAACAGAAAAAGAACATTGATGGGGCAGATGCAGAGAGAAAGTAGGGAATGTCTATTTGACATCATCCACCAAGTGAATAATAAGGTGTTTGATTCTTTATAGCACACAAAGTATTCTAAACCTTAGCCAAGTTAAAACATCAGGCTCCTGAACTTTTTCAACAAGACACTGTTTTATTCCACTTCATCACTATGAAAATATCTTTCTACTTTGTAAACATTTACAAGAATCAAGGCAAGGATGGACAAGAGGAAGTATTTTTGGGGAAAAATGCATTAAGTTGACAGAACCATTTTTTAGTTGACAGTAACAGAAGAGGTATGGCCAAATAGGATTGCAATTTATCTTTACTTAATAATTAAAACTAAATGATGACAAAATAGCTATCCTGAATCTATAACTGTCAGTTTTAATTTTTTATTATTAATTCTTGTTTTTATGAAGCACATATGTTGAATGAACTAAATTATTTCCCTCTCTTAGTAATAAGATAACATTTGTTTTACTTTTATAAAATTGGCTTTGTCATTCCAGCATATTTATATTATTGCAACAAGTGAGAAATAGATTATTATGAAAAGTCAGCTAATGTTATACTTATACTTTACTTTTATATTATATTCCATTTCTTAATATATATTAATGAAATTGTATACACATTGCAAAGAATATTTTCTTGAAGTTTATTAATGCTAAGGTAAAAATATTCCATGAAATATTCTTTTTGTGTAAATGTTTCATCACACTTTTGGCAACATTAAAGTTTCTCACAAGTACTCCAATAATTTCACGAGCTACAATGGTAAAGTGCTCTCCTACGACTTTTAAGTTCAGAATAGTGCTTCAGTGGAATTACCTGCGCATGAGGTTAGTTAATGACCTGGTTTAGCTCTGCATACCTCACACTAAAAGCTGTTATTAAACCAAAGTTGTCCTGCCCTCCTTCGGTCTAAGTATGAGGTCATGAACTTATCCTACTTCTTAAGCTTTTATTATTCATTTTTCTTAGTTTTAAAAATATTGTAAATTTTATTTCTTCGATAACAACAGTAAATTTTTTTAATTAAAGAATATTACTTATAATAACTCTCACTTTCTACAGGGAATTTGGAGAGCTAAAAGTAAGTTCTCAAACTCCAGTGCTGCTATATTTTTGTCTAGAATTTTTTTACACTTTAGCAGAGGTGGCAAGCTGCAGAACTAATTTATATCAACTCCTCTCTTTACAAATGCAGATGCATTAGGATATGAACATGTCCACTTAAAGAGACATTGTCCAGTACTATGCTTCTTGGACAACAGGAAATTGGAACTGTAACAATTGCTCAATTATAGTAATTAAAAGAACTGCTTATCATTTGTCCACTCACAAAACAAAACAAATGCCAATCAAAAACCCTCTATAGCAAGGTGTTCATTAAATAGAAATCTTTGAAATTCTTAGTGAAATTACTTGGAGCAAGTGAGAAGAAAACACAGAAAATGCAACAAACCCTCTAAGGAGTTTATTGGGAGGGTTTCAGGCCTGGTTGCAGTGCACAATGCCTGTCTGCACTCTATGCATTACAATACTGTTCCTGAGCTTCAGGCAAGGGGCTGGAGGTTGAAACACACAAAGACACACAGACAGAGAGACAGAGACATGGACCTCCAGTCACTGGTAAGAAGCCCTTTATTCAATAGCACCATGGAGGCTTGTATACCCAACAGTCAAGTGGGCCAACAGGTGGAAACCTTATCCTCTGTTCCTCAAGGCCAAGGCAACACGTGCTCCTGAAGCAGATCTGGTAAACAACTTTTACACAGCTTTTTAGTAACTCAAATCAGAAGGAAAGTAAAGATCTCTAGCAGGGAAGAGCAGCTAGAGGCCAGGATTCCAAATGGTCCCAACACCTGGTGAAGTCAGTGTGCAGAGAGAAAGAGCTTGAAGATGGCAGATCCAGCTTGTAAGGGCTTCCTAGTTCATGCACACATGGGGATGATGTGGTTATTTCATTTGCAGATGATGGAGCTCACACATGCATGCAAGGACCCACACAGTTGTGTCAGACATAGGTGATGCAACTATGCCAGAGGTGGGTCATGCAGGGTCCTTTAAGATTCTCTAGGGCCATTAAGCACTTCTGTCTGAGGGCTTGACTGGATATGCGTGGCCCAAGAACCCAGAAGTGTCAGCCACACTGTGTGGCTGAAACATTACATTCTACCTTTTGTTTCTTATAAAAATTTGGAAAGTTTGGTATCTTTAATGGGTGGGAATCGGGGAAAAATTTGGGGAGTTTGGCATCTTTAATGGTGGGAATGGGGTGTCATAAGTAAGGTCTCTTTTGACTGCTTCCTGTTGATTTTGTGGGCATGTCAATTCTCTCGAGACTGCTTTTTACTGATTTTGTGGGCATCAGAGAGTTGAGATGCTTGACCATGTCCTGGGGTAGCTGATTACTTTTGTGGTTTTTTTTTTTTTTTTTTTTTTTTTTTTTTCTGGGCTCTGTGAAACTGGCTGACTGACAGCTTGGACTAACCAAGAATCTCAAAATGCAGAATTTTTTTTTCTGGAAAAAATTTTAGGTCCTGGTGATTAAGGGAGGAGAGTCCAAAGATGAAAAAAACTTATTCTGGGTTAGTCTGGTACATTTAGATGGGTCTAATTGATTGCCTGTTTAAAAAGACATATATTTTAGAAGTATTAAAACCTTATGATAATGATGGTATAGTGTTGGAATAGAAGACAGCAGGGAGAAGGGAGGAAAAGAAGGGGGAATTATTAAAAAGGTGAATTATTAGACTCCTCAATGTTTTACCTGAAGCAAATATTAAAGCACTTATTCTCTTTATCATCATGGTATTACCTTAATATCCAGGAGATACTGCCTTGGTAAGTGATAAACTTGTTATGTTAAAGTCTGTTTTGTGAGACTTTGAATGTTGCCAAACTTGATATTATTTTTCTTTTTTTTTTTCTTTTTTTTTTTTTTTGGTTTTTTGAGACAGGGTTTCTCTGTGGCTTTGGAGCCATTATTATTTCTTATCACCTGGTCTTTGGCAATCCTTGTACCTCTGGCTCTATATTTAATTGTGTTCCCTGTAATAAAAGCTGAGTGTTTAACTGGGAATTTATATATAAAATTGGAGATATAGAAAAGTTTGATGTGGGAGGTTCTTCTATTTTGGTTAATGAATAAAGAAACTTCCTTGGCTGTTGATATGGCAGATCTTAGCTAGGGAGGGAAGGCAGAACTGAATCCTAGGAGAAAAAATAGCAGAGTCAGGGAGATGTTATGGGCCACCAACAGAGTCAGACATGCTGAATTGCCACATGGCAATATACAGATTAATAGAAATGGGTTAAACTAAGATGTAAGAGTTAGCCAATAAGAAGTTAGAGCTAATGGGCCAAGCAATGTCTTAATGAATACAATTACTGTGTGATTATTTCAGGGCTAAGCAAGTCAGGTGGCCTGGATGAAAAAGTAGGTCCTCTTCCTTTCAAATTGGTCCTCCAATGTGATCAACTATCTGCACATAAAACCTGAGAGAGCTTGAAAAAGAATTCTAGACAAAAAATAGTTTAATACAGCTTTTTGCTGTTTGCTGGCAGCCCACAGTTTCTTTAAGACGTTTTCATGACTTAGCCATAGCAAAAGAAATAAAGTCCCACAGTTATAAAATGCCAGCTTTCTGGGCTGTGCTGATAGCATGACCTCTGGCTATGGAGACAGAACATTTGGATGGGGTTTGTGAGCAAAGAGCTATGACTTGCTTGGTGGCAAAGTGAACTAGCTGAGTGCCTTAAAGTGGGGTGGTGCACCCGGCTCAGAGGCACAAGCAGCTCCTCCATGCTAGGCTGGGCAGAACAAGCACTGATTTACTGTATTTAACTTAGTAATGTAGCAGATTAGATTCTTAAGTGCTTGGCATTTTAAAAGTACAAAGCAAAAGAGCTTCTGGACAGTAAAGAATTACAGATAAGGTAATTAGGACAAATTCAAACATAAAAGAACTCTAAATGGGTCACAGTGTTGGATAAATGTATAAAATATTGGGAGAAAGAGGAAAAAGAATATAGAGAGTTGGAAAAGAAATAAATCATTTCTAAAAATGTCTTTAAAGAGACAGAGTACAGACAGTCATAGAGTAAAAGGAGTAAAGGAAAATAAGACAAGTAAAGATGGAGAATACATAGAGAGTCTGGATTATACATATTATTGTGTTTTCTTTGAATTTTTGACTATAAAGGAGCTAAGTACAGAGAGAAATTTCATTGTATGGGCTGATAAGCTAAACCAGCATATATGTTCTAAAGGTACCAACTTCAGAATTTGGGTAAGGATATATTGCTTGGGAAAAGAGGTTCTTTTGTTTTCACAGAAGATAAGAATCTGTGGATTGCTTCTAGACCAATATGGTTTGATACACCACACTTCCCTGAAAGGTTGCTGAGAACACCCTCAAAAAATTACTTTGCCCAACTGGTGACTGAGATGAACATAGCACACAGGATATACCATAAAAACTTGATTAAGAGTACCCCCAAACAGAAGGATGTAGTATGGACAGAACTATGCCCATATTCCCAAATATTGTTTATAATGTTCTTTTAAATTTAAAGGGAGATATGCTACAGAGATTTGCATGGGTATGGATCTTGGTTTATTGATGCAAATTTAAGGTCAATTTTGTTATATGTATATGTATTTCTGATCTTGATTAAGGTTGTGTTTCTGTAGTTCATTTAAAAATGTAATGTATAATTAAGAAATATAGGTTAATAGATAATCATCTATAATAGTCAAGCCTGTAGTCATGTTAATTAGGTTTTCTAGATATATAAAGATACATTTCAGTTAGATATTCTTCAAATCTTTCAGAGACCTTCAAAATATGGCATTTAAATATTTTAAGAATGTAGGACTTTTCATGACAGTGAGACACATCTGTTCCTGGCAACACCAGTTACTTCAAGAGGAAGATGGGCATCCTTATAGTAGGTTAGCCATATGGGCAAGAAACTGCTCTTGCCTGGACTGCTTCACTGGACATGCAGGACCCACAGAGAAATGAATGCTGAACTCACCTAAAAGTGAGATGATACTTCAGGGTTCCTGCTTCATGAAAGGGACTGCTAGACATTCTGCAAGATACATAGAAAAGTGACTGGCAATCTGCCAATATAGGCAGATCTGTCTTTGAAATTTCCTGCTTCATGAAAAAGTCTGCTGGATACTATTGGCCCGTAGGCTGAACTGTCCAGGCAACAAGATGTCTCTGTCATTTCTAGAGCTTTGGAACTTGTTTACAATGTACTTCCTGTTTACTTAGGTAATATATCCTTCTGGAGTCTTTGATGGAATTGAAGAATAGATAGATAGTTATAGTTTTCCTTGGTTATGATAAAAGATAAAGTAGATATAAATATATTGCAACTGTAATTCTTGCTTGATACCTATTTGTTATAAGTACTTTTATATGTTAAAGTTAAAACCTTCATTTTTGTTTAAACAGAAAAAAGTAAATGATGTGGGAGGTCCTTCTGTCTTGGTTAATGAATAAAAAAATGCCTTGGCCTATTGATTGGGCAGATCTTAGCTAGAGAGGGAAGACAGAACTGAATCTTGGGAGAAAGAAGGACAGAGTCAGGGAGACATTATGGAACCACTGCCAGAGTAGGAGATGCTAAATCATTGCTGGTAACCCACTGCCACATGGTGATATACAGATTAATAGAAATTAGTTAAACTAAGATGTAAGTGTTAGCCAATAAGAAGGTAGAGCTAATGAAACAATCAGTGTTTTAATGAGTACAACTTATGTGTGGTTATTTTAGGTCTAAGCTGGCTGGATGACCTGGACAAACAAGTGGACTCTCTTCCTTTCAGAAGTTGATAAAGCAAATAGGAGAAAGAGGGAGAGGGAGAGTATATAGAGTTTTGGCACAGAAGAGTTGAGTACAGTGATGAAGCTTTTTATTTTTCTGGAACTGGAGAAAAAGTCCTTGGTGTTCTCTGTTTGAGTTACTGTATATGAGAGCATATCTTGAGCTGAAAGAGTAAAAGGTTTAAGAGACAGGTAGATCCAATCAGAGAGTCCCTCAATCTAAGCAACTATGGAAGTTACAAGTTACTTTAAAGGGGCCCTGCAATTTATGGGAAAGGTGTCAGGGGCATTGGTCTGGGTGAGAGAATAGTACCTGATCTCCTATTTTAATTGGTCGTGATTAGTGGTATGGGCAGGGAGTGCCTGTGCCTCCACCACCCCAGTATCTGGCACTATGGCATAGCCTGCTCTATAGGTCCCTTTACATAAAAAGGAGATGCCATCTGTTTACCTGGGACAGTTTGCCTTCCTGTATATGTGAGGGGTGGAGCAGTAGATACTCTAAGGTTTCTATTCAAGAATGAGATGGTGAATAATTAATGTTAGGTTGAGGTAGGAGATCTGAGATATTGAGGGTTTGGTAGTATTGTAAAGTGAGTGTGGCATCTTCTACTAGTGCCACCTGGAGTTAAAGAAATGGGAAAGGAGTAAGGATTGTATGCCTTTGTAAGATAAGAGATGGGACATATTGGGGTGGGAGAACACAGTGGTAGGTGACCCATAGGTTAGTTTCTTTGACTCACAAATAAGAAGCTCAGCATCTGCTAAAGCATGTATGCAGGGTACTCAGCCATGAGTGGTGAGGTCCACCTTTTTTGACAGGTATGCTACAGGTGCAAAGGAAGGTCCCAGCTGATGTCCTAAGACCCCAAGGGCATATCCCTCCTTCTTTGTTTCATTGAAAAAGAAAGGACAAATTAAATCTGGGAGATGAAGAGCTGGACCTTGGATAAGGGCCTGCTGGAGTCTTTGGAAGGGTCTAGAAATGAGATGGAGAAGTGACTCATGCTGAGAGCTGAGAGTTGACTCATATAAGAGGCAGGCAAGGAGAGAAACAGAGGGGATCCAGGAATGCAGGAAGCCAGCTCTTCTTAGGAATGATAAAACCTCTTCTTTTTTTAAAAGGAAATGCAAGGGACTGAAGTACCTTTTTTTTCTGTCTAGGGTAATAGCTTTTAGTTTGGGGGTAAGAGATAATCCCAAGTAAATGATCTGAGAGGTAGAAAGTTGGATCTTAGAAGATGAGATTCTATAGTCCTTTTTAGACAAGAAATTTAAAAGAGTGGATATATCAATTTTTCTAATCTGTAAAGATGGACTGTAAAGTAAAATATGATCCACATACTGTACTAGTTTAAACTTAGGGAGAGACATCAAGAACAGATCAGAAGCTAAAGCCTGACCAAATAAGTGTGGGCTGTCCCGGAATCCCTGGGGAAGGATGTTCAAGGCAGCTGTGTGGAGAGGTGAGTATCAGTGTCAGTTTAGGTTAAGGCAAAAATATTTTGAGATACCTGGATATTGGAAGTAGACACGATCGCCAGGCAAAATTGGGAACTTGAGGGTTGGGCAAGAATGGGCCAAGGGAAGATGGGGAGAGAAAAGTGTGAAGGGGAGAGCGGGGGGGAGCTCGGAGGAATGGGGTGCTTGGGATATAGGAAGGGTGGATATGAGAGCAGGGAAGCATATATCTTAATTTAAGGAGCTACCTGAGGGTTGTCAAGAGACTTGACCCTAGAGGGGTTCCCAGGTTTCCAGGGAGACGCCCCCAGTTAGTTCCTTGGGCAGCTGAGGAGAGGGAGCCTGAAAAGGCCAGTTCCTATAGCCATACTGATGAATTTCTTGCATATCACCATAGAACCTCCACCTGACGATAGATGAAGAAAATGACAGAGCCCCACCTTGGAGCACCGGACTGAGCTCCCAAGGTCCTGATGAGGAGCAGAAGGAGAGAGAACATGAGAAAGAAAGTCAGGACCGTGAGGGAACCTCCAGCTGGCGACAGATGGGGAAGGTGACTGAGCCCCACATTGGAGCACTGGACTGAGCTCCCAAGGTCCCGATGAGGAGCAGAAGGAGCGAGAACATGAGGGAGAAAGTCAGGAACGAGAGGGGTGCGTTCACTCATGGAAACGGTGGGACAGAACTAATGGGAGATCACCAACTCCAGTTGGAATGGGACTGATGGATCATGCGACCAAACCCGTCTCTCTGAGTGTGGCCAACAGCGGGGGCTGACTGAGAAGCAAAGGACAATGGCTCTGGGCTCTGATTGTTCTTCATGGACGGGCTCTGTGGGAGCCTTCTCAGCTTGGTCGATCACCTTCCTGGACCTGGGGGGAGTTGGGAGGACCTTGGTCTTAGCATAGAGTGGGGAACCCTGATGGCTCCTTGGCCTTGAGAGGGAGGGAGGGGAGGTATGGGTGGAGGGGAGGGGAGGGAAGGGGGAGAAGGAGGGGAGGGAAGGGGGAGAAGGAAGGGAGGGAGGGGGGAGGAGGAGGGAAAGAGATGGAAATTTTTAAATATAAAAATAAAGAAAAGAAAAAATAATATATTTTGAGATAGAGACCTGAGAGTAATAGAGAAAAAAAAAAAAAGCATCCTTGAGATCAAGAACTGAGAAGCTGGAGGTTCTTGGGGGGAGAGTGGAAATAAGTGTGTCAGGGTTAGGCACTATAGGATGAAGATGGGCTACTGCAGAGTTAATGAGCCAGAGGTCTTAAACCAGGTGAAAGGTTCTGTCAGGTGTTTTAACAGCAAGCATAGGGTTGTTAAAGGGAGAAGATGTGGGGATTAGTAGCTTTTTCCTTAGAAGATCAGAGATCATAGGCTTTGGTCCCTTAAGGCTCTGGAGAGAGAGGGGGTACTGAGCTTGGGTAATGTACTTAGTAGGATTTGTAACTGAATAACAATGAGGGAATGGTGTTCAGCAACAGAGGGGTTTTGGGTGTCCCAGACTTAGGGGCCCACCTGAGAGGCTGGCAGAGGAAAAGATACATTGGAGCTTGGAGTTTCGGAGGCCTGTGAGCCACCTCTTTCTGCTGGCACCCAACAATGTACCTTACCCTCTCTGAGGAGTGGATGAGTGTGGGGTGGGGGATATGTAAATGGGAGGGCAAGATGGGAGGAAGTAGATACTGGGATTGTTATGTAAAATGAAAAGAGATTGTTTTCTTTAAAAAAGTAATTAATTCATTAAAAAACAAATAATAACAACAAAACCAGTAAAATTTACATAGAATCAAATCCACAAAATTTCTTACTAAGAGACCACACAGAAATTTCTATAGATCACAGGCAGTCAGCAAGAAGACAGCATGCCACTCAGGCAGAAACACTTGTCTGCATGTGATTGACCCTAAAACTTAGAAGTGTCAGCCATGCTGTGTGGATGAAGCATTACATTTAGAATAACTGAGCCCAACAGATTTAAGAAACCATAGTGACCACACTCCTTGTATCTGGAACTATTCCATCGCTTCATAACTGTTAAGTGATGAAAAATAGCCATCCATAAAGCTCATATGTAGAACTGCAGGTAACTTGATATGAATGATCAGGGGCCTTGAGTACCAGCCTCAGTACCCATTCAGGGCTCAGAATTGGATGTCTATGGCAGGTGAGGATCTGAGGGTTAAAAATATTAGCTCAAGTACATTATCAAGGCATGTTCTTTTAGTGTTAGGGAAAATGGTGAAATAAAGGGGTGTGGAGAAGAAGAAAAATAAGAGAAAGAATAAGAAGAAAGAAGGAGAGTAAGGGGAAGAAGTGGAATAAGAAGTAGTGAGGTGAAGAAGAATAAAGAGAAGCATAAGGGGTGATCTCCATGATGTTTCTAAATTTTTCTAGACATAGTGGAAAATTCCATAGGCAAGGACAATGATAATATGCATATCAAATCCACAAAAAGTGCAGGTAGAACCTGACAAATCAGTACTTCAGAACAAGTGAGCTGACCCAGGAAAGAGCCAGCATTTAAGGAGCAATATGTTACCATACATCCCAGAATCCTGGATTCACCCATTCTCCTCATCTAATATCTTTTCTGATAACCAGCTAAGAGGACACCCAGATTTGCTTGTAGTATTTTTTGTTGCCATGTTTATTTAAGGTTTGTAATGATACACAACTAGAGAAGTTTGAATCATAATCATGTATGAGAAAAAAAAGATCACACTAAAATTGTTTTTCTTTTTATTATATTTTCTCATTTATATTATATGACAACCACAGTCTTTTTCCACCTTTCTTCTGGTTCCATCTTCCCACCTCCCTTCTACCTCCAACCACCCATTTTTCCTCCATTCAGAAAGGGGCAGGCCTCTAATGGGAGTCAGCAAAGCATGGGAAATCAAGTTGAAGTAGGACCACATTTCTCCCCCTGCAGCAAGGCTGGACAAGTAATCCTAGCATTGGGAATAGGTTCCAAAAAGCCAGTTTATGTGCCAAGGACAGGTCCTGATGCCACTGCTAGGGCCGCCATAAACAGACCAAGCTATACAACTATTACACATATTCAGGGGAATTAGGTTGGTCCCATGCTGGTTCCCTAGCTGTTGGTTCGGGGTTCATGAGCTCCCACTAAAATAACTTTAAATTACTAATACTAAGAAAACTGTTTTTGCTTTGCTTTGTTTTGTTTTTTTTTGAGAGAGACTTTTTCTGTAGCTTTGGAACCTGTTTTGGAAATACCTATTATAGTCCAGGCTAGCCTTGAACTCACAGAGATCCTCCTGCCTCTACCTTTCAAGGGCTAAGATTAAAAAAATGTGCTAACACCATCTGACTAAGAAAATTCTTTTAAGTCCTATTTTTAGCAAATATTTCCCCAGTTTTTTCTCCAGTCAAAAACCTAATTTTGAGTAATATTAAACACATTATGGAAACATATAAATATGTTTCCTAATATCCTAAGTCTCTACTTTACATGTAAATTTATCTCACACCTACTGGGAAGTGGTGAAGCATGCCTATAATCTCAGCACTTAGGAGGCAGGGGTGTGTAGATCTTTTTGAGTTAAAGGCCATTCTGGTCTACAAAGCATGTTGTAAAAACAGTCAGAGCTAAACAGTGGAACCTGTCTCAAAAAACAAACAAACAAACAAAAAATTAGCTCATACCCAATGAGCTGATAAAGTTATATATTTTATCTTTACAGGTTAATACTTATAAATAAATCTAAATTACTGATTCCTTAGCTGGACATATTAATTATTGTGATATATCTGTAGCTTTCCTTACTGTGTTGCATTTATTCTTTTTTTTTATTTTTATTTTTTTTTTCGCTTTTTTTTTCTCATGGTTTATTTTTTTTATATTTAAAAATTTCCATCTCCTTCCCTCCTCCTCCCCCCTCCCTCCCCTTCTCCTCCCCCTTCCCTCCCCTCCTTCTCCCCCTTCCCTCCCCTCCCCTCCACCCATACCTCCCCTCCCTCCCTCTCAAGGCCAAGGAGCCATCAGGGTTCCCCACTGGAGGGAGCCTGAAAAGGCTAGTTCCTATAGACATACTGATGAATTTCTTGCATATCACCATAGAACCTCCACCTGATGATAGATGAAGAAAATGACAGAGCCCCACATTGGAGCACCGGACTGAGCTCCCAAGGTCCTGATGAGGAGCAGAAGGAGAGAGAACATGAGAAAGAAAGTCAGGACCGTGAGGGAACCTCCAGCTGGCGACAGATGGGGAAGGTGACTGAGCCCCACATTGGAGCACTGGACTGAGCTCCCAAGGTCCTGATGAGGAGCAGAAGGAGCGAGATCATGAGGGAGAAAGTCAGGAACGAGAGGGGTGTTGCATTTATTCTTAACCATATAGCCCGAAACTCAACAGAAAACAAATTGAACATTGTTTCTTTTAGGAGGAGGTATAGACTAAACCAGTATTATTTGTGTGTGTGTGTGTGTGTGTGTGTGTGTGTGTGTGTATAACAATATTAGAGCAAAAGGGTTTGTGAATTTTATGTAGAGCCATTGCAGGGAGGTCATAAATGAGTTTGGAGAGAAGAGAAGGGGAAAACGTACTTATCGTCTTAAAATATTAAAATAATGTGAAAATAGGCTTTTGCACTGACTCAGTAGGCTACAGAATACCACCTTTGGAATAATGCACCATCTGGTTCTTCACATAAGGGTCTTTGCACTCTTTGAATTGAACGATCCAGCAATAATGCTGTGTCTACATACGGGAAAAGCAGGCCAATTGCGAAGGGTTGAGAACATGTGAGATGAGGAAAGCAGCCTGTTTTTAATGGGTGAACAAAGCAACTGAGGTTGTAGCAACTTGGCACTCACTTTCCCCCTCTTCATGCTGGCACCTGATATTTAAATGTCCCCCGCTGTTTTGAGTAATTTTATACTGTGACACATTTTTTTCTGTTACATACTTGTAGTTTGTGTACTTGTAAAGACACGAACAATTTCACCCACCATTCTGTTTTAGATGGCATGTTTTTCATCCCATATTATATTTGAAAGTACAGACAACTATTCAAAAAGAAACTACATTTTATAAGGAAAAGGAAAATGTTGTATTCTGCATATAAAGAGACAGATTTAAACTCTTATTTTTGAATAGATTCACTCTCTATTTGGGGTCCAAATTAATTTTCAATCTCTATGCAGAGATTTATGTATGCTTATACTTATATTTAATGATAGACAACATAGTCAATATGTAGAAATCTTGAAATTATAAAATATTAATTCACAAACATAGTTGTCAATAATGACATTAATATTTTATTAACAGCTATCAAGTGATATAAGTTCACACAGAAAGAACATGGAAATAAGTATGTGTTTTGCAGGTATGTATATAAACTAAATATAGCTTTAACAATGCATAACTTGTTTATTCACATTTTCAAAATCTGATACAAATTCTTCACTAATAAATATGGCCAATTCACAGCAGTGTTACTGTTTCTTTTCTTATATATAATGGGGTATTAATGCATGCAACATTATATTATACCCTATGATTCAAATTTATATTATCTATTATTACACAAATGATATGAATATATTATACAGTAATATTAAGAAATAATGCAGTTAATAAGAGAATATGTTTCTGATTTTTCCAGAAAACCTCATGCAAAACTGCAATCTAGTCTTCAAACCTTTAACTCTTTCCCCATATATTGACACAAACATAATTTAAAGTGTCATTATATGCTATTTCTGTGTCTGTTTACATACATATAGACTTA
The DNA here is from genome assembly GCF_903992535.2 of Arvicola amphibius. NCBI lineage: Eukaryota > Metazoa > Chordata > Mammalia > Rodentia > Cricetidae > Arvicola > Arvicola amphibius. Next base: position 73,435,109 of record NC_052058.2, read on the forward strand.
GATATTGGGGTAATACAATGAATTCACTTACTTAGAAGCAAAACAACTGTTCAGATATGGAAGAAGAAACTGAACTAATTTTAAAATTGGGTGAGCTTTAAACAAGCTAGTATCAATATAGGAAGCCTGCTAATGAGGTTTCTCAGGCATATGACATCACAGCTCTTAATACAGCCGTCAGCCGTCATATTTCATCTACCGCTTAAAGGTTCTTTTTTTTTTTTTTTTTTTTTTTTTGGTTTTTTCGAGACAGGGTTTCTCTGTAGCTTTGGAGCCTGTCCTGGAACTAGCTCTTGTAGACCAGGCTGGTCTCGAACTCACAGAGATCCGCCTGCCTCTGCCTCCCGAGTGCTGGGATTAAAGGCGTGCGCCACCACCGCCCGGCCGCTTATAGGTTCTTGAGATGAATGTGAGCCCTGTGAGAGCGCTCTACAGGGCCATCTGCTTCGTGCAACTCATTTGAATCGCTTTTGGTAGTTGGGATGACAATTTGTCCTAATGTATTGCTGTCATCTAAAGAAAAAGTAAATTTCTAGCTTATAACTTCCAGATAGGTAGAAAGCACAGGTAACTGGAGTTTTGCCTGTGTTTAATCTATCCTTTAAGATGAATTTTGAAATATATATATATATATATATATATATGATTTTAAATTAATCTAAAATTACAAGAGTGATGGAAAAATCCTTTAATTTCATTACTTGAAATAAAAACACAAACATATTTCTGTAAGTTTGATTACATACTAGTCGATATAGGGAGTTTCAGGACAGCCAGGGCTGCAGCACGACCATGGATCAAATAAATTAATGAATAGATGAAATGAATAAATATATTTTTTAAATATATATTTTATGAAAGAGATACTCTAATACAAAAGTTGGTTAAAATTCTTTTTTTTTCTATTGGGATGAGAGAATATCTATCTAAAATATTAATGGTATTATGAAATTACATTTTATAATATTATTACACTTTTTATTCCTTACTAGCCTAGTATTTATTAGAAGCTAATCTTTACATATGAAGAGACTATAGTAGAGGTCAAAACTATTCATTCAAATATTTATCTGTGCTTCATTTCCTAGGAATATAGAAGAAACACACCTATTTCTCTCATTAAAGCAGGCATGCTTACATTAATTTCTTTACTTAAAAAATATAAGGAGGAATTTACTTGGACTGTTTCTTGAATTACATTATTTCTTTGACAAGTTTTAAAAGAACAGTTGGTTGAGGATTGTCTGAATGTTTAACCTATTTAAGGAATATGGAGATCATAATACAGGCTCTCTCCACACAGTTTGAGATAAGAAGAAAGTGATCATTTGCTATTTCAAGCTGTTGAGGAACCAAGATTTATTTTCTAAGTAATGTACCTAATTCTGACTCATAAAAGATCATGGACCTTCACAGCATATATAACAATTTATTAGATTATGAAGGAGTTTATGCCAGTCATTTGGCTATAATCCAATTTTCCTGTTACTAATTATCATAAGTGTTATCTCAAGGTGATACTGTGGTAAGGTGGTTCTTACTTTGAAAGACATGTGTATGTGTGTGTATGCATGTGTGTATGTGTGTATAATTTGCTCATATTCTTTTTAAAGCTCATAATGATAGGATGTCTCCTTCAGCTCTAAAAAAATAACACATTTATAATATAATTATTTTCTATTATTCAGATATACATACACACTCTTCACAGTTCTCAAAGATGAGAAGGTAATAGAAAATATTCAGATAACTAACACATAGTTAGAAGTGTTTATAAATTCATTGAGAGACATTCTGTAGAGTATTATATACTGAAAGAGAGGTAAATTATTCCTCTTAAGTATATCTGAATACCAACCAGATCATTCGCTTAAAAAGAAATTTAATTAACATACACTGTGAAATAGCATTTGTAACTCGAGAAGACCATTTTTAAAGTGCAAAACTCTGTGAGAAAAGAACATAAAAATGTATGTGTAGTTGCTCTTCCAAATGAACTAACTAACCTGATTATGAAGTTTTTTCAATAGATACTTCTATAGCTAAAGAAAGAAGAATTATGTACATATGTATTTTTAGCAAGATATTATGACATTTTTATTAATAAGTACACTAGAAAATAATTAAGAAGAAACAATTTTGGAAGAGATAATCTATATTTGTGTTACTTATTTTTAAATTGTCAGTATTCTTTGCTGGAAACCACATGAACTTTATATACTGCCTATATATTTCTGATGGCAATGAAAAGTTGGGAATAAATGTGTAAGTTTACAAATAAAAGCAATAGAAATTAATCATCGAATGTCAGTTTCTATTATACTTAAATGTATAAATAGGAACAATGCCAATAATATATAAATGTAAGGAGACAATGAAGACCTTGAAAATAATTGACATACTTTTTTGTTGTTGTTCAAGACAGTGTTTCTCTAAGTAGCCTTGTTTGTACTGGAACTGGCTCTGTAGAACAGACTGGCCTTGAATTCAAAGATATTCACCTGCCTCTGCCTCCTGAGTGCTGAGATTAAAGGCATGCGCCACTATGCCTAGCTTGAATCTGCATCATTACTAATCATAGTTTCAAAAATTACTCAAAATTTCTTGCAAAATGAGAGAAATAGTTCAAATCATAATGTCCTACAGATGGATATACAATTTTGTCAGCACTGTTTGTTAAAAATGATTGTTGGTTTGATTTCTTCCTAGTATATAATTTTGTAACCTTTGTCAAAAATTAGTTGTATTGGCTATATGGATTTATTACAGGGATTTCAATTGTTTTCTTTTGTTCCATATGTTGATTTTTGTGGTAGTACAATGGTCTCTTTACTATCATGGCTCTCTTGTATATCAAGTATGAGGATAACTCCAATATTCTTCTTTCTGCTTTGGATCATGTTAGCTATTTGTGGTCTTTTGTGTTTTCACAAAAATTTAAGGATTGTTTTTCCTATTCTAGTAGAGAAGGTAACTGGAATCTTTTTAAAGATTGTATAAATTTTTTAATTTAAAAGAACTATTTTATTGATTGCAGAGTTTTTTGATATATTTATATTATTTAATAAAAATTAATGTTTTTCTAGCATGTGTGTATGTGTACCACATGTGTCCAGTGCTTGAGTGTGTCAGAAAAGAATTCATATCTGATTCCCTAGAACTAAAATTACAAATAATAGTGAACCACCAAATGTGTACCAAACCCAGGTATTGTCCAAGAGAAATGGGTGTTCTTGTTAAACTAAACCATCTTTTTAGTTTTTTTTTTTTTATTTGAAAAATGATTTCATTTTTAATAATGTTATACTTGTATAGAGTGTGCTGTACTGTAGTCAGGAGGGACTACAAACTCATCCCATTTTCATCTCCACTGAGGCTATTTTTTCCAAGACAACACATAAACTCACATCTCTATGTATTTTACTTTTAGGCTCCAGAATAGAAGTCAGAGGTGCTATCTGCTCTTTGTTGGAAATCTACCATATAGATATTTGGTGCCACACAGCAACTAATTCATCCTTGGGCTCCCAAAGTTCTTCCAACCTCTTTTTACAAATGTTCTCAGGGAAACGGAGGGCTGAGAGATGTCTAATTTGTAATGAAACATTTGTTAATCAATTTCTCGTATTACAGACATTCTCCTCAAATCCATCCATGATTTCATTTCATGTGCTTAGGTATCAACAGATTTCTTTATTTTGTGAATCACCTCATTTGATCTTCTATTTGATCATTAATTCTCTTTAAACTCAGATTAATTTGATGTTCTGGCTTCCATTACAGGGGACCTGGAAATTGGGAATTGCTGCAGTCCATGGCAATCATGAAATGAGATTTCAGCTGATAAGGAAGAAGGCTGACCCACCAGAATAAAGGTGTTCTGATGGAGGTAAACCCAGTCCAGGCTCTGTGCCTACCACCTTTTGTATGACTGATTCTCACAGTGAATCTCTTGTGAAGCCATAAGTACTCTCCCTTGATGCAAGATTCAGCAGAATATGGATTATTGGGCACAATTCCTTCCCATGCACTGGTATATTGGGTAACACCCCTCCCCCACACTCTGTGGGACTTCCAGTGTGAAATTTAGACACGCATTCAAAAACATTGGTTCCCACAACCTAATGTCGGCTTCGTTCCCTGAATCAAACTCAGTAGCCTCTTCCCTACAACTATCTTCCATTTGGCAGGACATTGCCGTCAGGAAAGGAGTCTTTCATGCAGATCACATTTGGGACTTTCAAAGATAAAGGGATGTACAAGCTCAGAGAATTGCCTTTGTTTCTCATGTGTGTATAAACTGGAAACTTTACAAAGTAGGAAGAGAACACCATGAGGAGAATAAAGAAACTGATGCAGAAAAGGATGTAGTGGAGAGTTCATTTTTGCCCTCAGATCTAATTCTCACTCTTGCTGTGAGTCTTCTTATGAAGGAGACACTCAATGATTCTGACAATCAGAGGTCTGGAACTAATGTGTTGCTCATTTCTTTTGGTGTTAGTTTTTGTTGTTGTATTTTGTGCATCCCTTGTGTTAGAAGCACCTCACTTTTCAACTTTATTTGTTCATTTTCCATGTCTGAGTCCTTTTTGAAGGGTTTTTCATTGAATTATATTTTCTATAGATATTTATTGGAAAGACACAATGATTGTCTTCTTTTGCTTATTAGCCATATTTTTCCTCTCTAACTACATAAAATAACTATGCTCTATCTACACTTGTGTCACCATTATTGTCTCAGAGACAACCGAATTAGGGAACTAGTTGAAGGTGTGTCGTCATTTCTCGATATTGTACAGCATAAGGTTTCAGCAACTCTATGGTAAAATGAGTCAAATTTAGAGGAGGAGGAAAGCACACAACACAAATATGGCAATAGGATGTAGGTATGGAAGATAATAGACAGCTCATTTGCTATTAAGGTGTAGAGTAGAAGACTTTTGTAGGTGTAGAAAAGTTAAGAACACTCATAAAGCGCTAGTCTAGTGAGACAAAATTAAAACATAGTGACTTAAAATTAATGAACAATATTGCAAGTATTCATAAAAATAGTCAATTGGAAAGGGAAACTAAATTAAAATGAGAATAAAAGAGACAAAAACTAAAGAGACCACAGCAAAGGAAAATAAATTATTGACTTAAACTGCCAGGAGACTAACTCCTAATTCCCAGTAGGGCCAATAAACTGGGATGGATGTGAAATCAGAACAATGACAAAACTCTGATCACCTGTTTCAGACAAGTGGCCCCTGGATAGCCTAAGCAGTTTTTATTTATGCAGTTTCATTAGTTTGCATGAACAGTTTTGCAATCAAATTTGTTTCCTTTTGTATCTAATAATAGTTACATTAAATGCCAGCTCATTCTTTTACCTCATTCTCCTTTGGTCACCTAACTTTCCCACTCCCAACTTTCCCACTTGTAACCATTACATACTTGATTTATTGTTTTAATATTAAAAGCATAAGCAGTAGAGCAAGCAACAGAGAAAATTTTCTAGCAAGACACAGCTACAGGTAGAAAAGGGTGTGTAGTTGGCAGCATTTGCAGGTACGGCATTGTGCAAAGTAAAAAAAAAAAGAGTTGCTTTTAATGGTTAATGTTTAGCTTTGGTGAAATCTAAGTTCTCATAATCAACTCATCAGTCAAGACTGAATCAATTTATTTTTCATTCTGTACTACTCTGTCTCCTAAGGGAGATATGCCAAGCTTTCTCTTATCATCCTGTAAACTATTAACTTAAAAACTTACTCTTAATAGTTGGCATTACTTATCTCTTGTTCTCCTGTCCCCTTCTTCTCAGCTTCCTACAGTGTTAGCTGATACATTATTGGCACAGTTATAGAAATGAGGGCATTGTGGGTTTCTATGATTCTGCTTTATTCCCTGTTCTTAGACTGTGCTCATTAACTCTTGATATTATATATGATTAGCATTTCTCCTAGACTCTAAACATTTTAATCATTCTCTTCAAAACAGTTACATGGATTTATAATGTCACGCACTACTATGACTTTTTCAGACTAGTCACAAATTGTGATGGAAAGACAAATCCTGAATTCATAGTAACACTTGATACATCAAAGACTTTAGGAGCTGAATAAGGGTCACTATATATTTTTAACAACATTGTTTCTGGACTCACGGAGAAAAGAGTCATCAGAGGGATCCTTTCCCTATGTAAAGTCATTTCACCCATAGCTCTTTAAAAGTGAATCTAGAGGCAGCCAACAGTAATTTATATGAGGAAAGCAATAAGAACAGGTAGCAAGTAACCTTGTGCGGTCATTTACCGAATTATACAGCAAACTATCCTTCGGCCTTGCAAAAAATGGGTTAAATTTTCCATGACTTTGCCACAAGGAGAACTTGTCATTTATGATCTTCTCAGGCCTCATTCCCCAAATCAGTCACATGGCTCTTGGCATTCAACTGTCTATCATACTCACAAACAATAGACAAAGAGTATCTCTGTTCTTGTCTAGATCCCTAGTTTATTCTTAAATAGCCTAGTTTTCTCTCTGAGATTCATAAAGTCACATCTGTTTGAAATTCAGTCTTAGAGAGAATGACTTATTTGTTGTTGAGATGGTTGAGGTGATCTTTACACAGTTGTGTGAAAACCAGATACGGTGTAAGACATGGGATGACAGGCTGGGATATGGTCTCCAACTTGAATCCAGGATGTGAGTGACTGGGTTGGACTCTGCTTGCCTCCTACCTCCCAAAAGTTTATACAGGATGTCAAGATCTAAGCTAGTGCTATTCCACACTGATCTTATAAAGAAATTGATTGGCTTAGCTCTTTACTTAATTTTGTTATGTTCAAATGATTTTTTCTACAGTGTTGTAGATGAAACTCATATATCCATATATGTGAAAATATTCCACTACAACTCTATGTCTTAACCCAATATTTAATTACATCTAAACCAATAGAATGTTATTTTGGCAGTCCACTACACTAACTACTAAAGGAATTTCTTTTTATTAACATTCACATGCCTTTGTGAACCACAGGTGAAATCTGTTAGTAGTTATAATTTGTATCATATCCAAATTAGAGTTCTTTCTAAACAAGTGCTGATGTTGCCAGATTGCCTGTAATCAAGGTTACTATATTTCAGCATGATAGAATTCAAGGATCCCTAAAGAATTTCTTTGTGGCAGGTGCCATATATATTGGTTATCTAGGAGCTTAGGGAGAACGTCTAGCAGATTCTGTAATTTCTGGTCCTTGATACCCAGACCCACACATCCTAACAACCTTGGAAAACAGGCCCATGCGATACTGAATGTCAGGTGTGTTGACAATATAAATTGCACATTACAAGGTTGCAAATTGCTCAACCATTTTCTATAAGAAGTTACACAAAGATGTGTGTACTTGTAAGATATGAATACATCAACTTTAAAACCTTCATCAAAATAAATTCTTTACTTTCTTAAGTATCCATTTTCAAAAATACACAAATGAATTCAAATAATTTAACAAGCATAAAAATTTCCAAATTACTCAAAGCTTACAAAGTATACATATAAGTTTATATTCATAATGTATTCAATTTGGTTGCAAGAGAAAAATGATGTGTCAAGCTTAAATTCTACAATTTAATCAAATTATTTTGGCCATTCATATATGTAAAAAATACACAGTTTTACTTTACTATTGTCTTATTTCTTTACTTTGAAACACAATTTTCTACTCATAAAAAGATTCAGTATACTAAATTGTATATTCCCTTTTCTTTAATTTAAAGTATTCAAACATTTTTTTCTTCTTTGAAATATACCTTTGGTGTTTGCTTGTGTTATCTTTACTTTTAGGCTTCTAAATAGCCCTTGAATTATTAATCACGAGTAAGAAACAGAAAAATACTTATAAAATTGAAGCACCTTGCTCAAGGCCATACAAGTAAGTAGCAAGCAATATTTTTTTATTTTTATATTAAGCCTCATGGGTGTTTTAATTCACATCATTACATGAATTGGATTGGTGTATGTTTTTTAATCTATGGATATAATTAAAGGCTAAAAATCTCTTTACTACTATGTCAAGGACAAGAAAAGGCTTATATAAAAATCAATGAATGGGTCTGAGAGGTAAAATTAACCCAATATTTCTTTTTGTTAATTAAGGTAATATATAGGACAATGAGCTTGAACATTGAACGGCACTAATTCTTACTTCAGTGTTTGGGAGCTGATAGGACACTAGCGACTATTTTGCTGAGGTAATTATAACTGATTCTGGGTTGCTTCTCACTGATTGACATGTTTTATCCTTGACAGTTAAAGAACATAAGGACAAAGACAATCATTGATTAGCTGTCACTTCATTCAAATGTCCTATGAAAGAAGGAATTGTGTTATCTCTTTATCAAGTTGATGTGACTGAACCAATCAAAAAGTAAGCATACTTGTAACTAATACACTAAATAAACAGGTGGCAATGGCGCTATACATTGATCCATTAACAAAGCAGAGTAAAATTGATGAAATCATTACAGTTAAGCAAGGAAACTGAAGAGGACAAATGAGGACTACAGATTAGCACGTAAGGTCCAAGGATATCAAGGTAAATAAAGACATTACACTCATCACATTACAGAACAATTGACCAAAACAAGATATGTGGACTTCCCATTAGATTTAATGTTTGACAATAAGATGAAATTCATAATTTCAAATGGAAAATAAAGTATGAACACCAATTGTGCAGTTTGCTTTTTTTTTCATTTTTTTTTATTAAAGATTTCCATCTCCTTCCCTCCTCCTCCCTCTTCCCTCCCCTCCCCTCCACCCATACCCCCACTCCACCCCTCTCCAAGACAAAGAGCCATCAGGGTTCCCTTCACTATGTTAAGTCCAAGGTCCTCCCAGCTCCCCCTAAGTCCAGGAAGGTGAGCAACCAAACTGACAAGGCTCACAGTGAGCCCGTCCATGCTGTAGAGTTCACGTTCATTGCCGTTGTCCTTGGTTTTTAAAAATTTAAATAATAATTACTTACATTTTGTCAAGGACTATTGAAATTGTTTTACCTTTTAAAATATAGAAGTCATTATATTTAAATACTTAAATGCAATCATGTTTAGTGATGATATGTTAGAATATATAGTTATGGTTTCTCTAATATAAAGAAAATATTTCTTGAAACTTGGCATTTAAAAACAAGAGTCTTCTAATTTTAGTCAGAATTTATAAGGGTAACATTAAAATAGGAAGATATCCATTGTCAGAATTCTTGTTAATTAAACTGTATGAGACTCATCAAATATTACTGAACTCATGTTTAATGCAATAGCCTCATTAGATTTTTTCTCCTTAAGAAATGAATAAAAATAGAAAATATTTGTCTATTTTGTGATATCATAAGCTGAAAGAACCAAGGCTGAAATAGGGATGAGAGAAATCCTGTACAATCTTACATGCTGATAAATATGACTTTGGTGAATATAGTCATTTCAGGTATAAACAGGTCAGAATGCAAGAAGAGCAAGATTTGGGCAAAGCCCCATCTACTAAGAGAAGTGATACAGAGAAAGAATGGAATTCAGGTAGATAACCTAAATCTCAGGGACAAAGAAGAGGACTGTGTGGGTAAAATAACATAGTAATTTTTTTTTGGCTTTTTGAGACAGGGTTTCTTCTGTAGCTTTTGAAGACTGTCCCGGAACTAGCTCTTGTAGCCCAGGTTGGCCTCAAACTCACAGAGATCCGCCTGCCTCTGCCTCCCCAGTGCTGGGATTAAAGGCGTGCACCACCACCGCCCAGCTATGTGTGGGTAAAATAACAAATGCTGTTTAGGAACAAAAAATCCATGTAGTATTTCCTAGGAAGGCAGGAATCATTCTCTTTCAAGACCCAGCTACACTATTCTTTGGAATGTACACAAAGGATGCTTTATCTTACTACAGAGACATTTTCTCAACCATGTTCATTACTGCTCTATTCATAATAGCTGCAATTTCGGAAAAAAAAAAGAGAACCTAAGTTAAACAGAAGAATGAATAAATAAATTGTGGTATGTTTACACAATGGGGTATTACTCAGCCATAAAAAGAGTGAGATCATGAAATTTACAGGTAAATGGATGGGACTAGGAAAATATAATCCTTAGTGAGACATCCCAGATCTAGAATGATACATGTGCATGTATAAAGACATAAATGAATATATATTCACTTATATTTGATTACTAGTGTTAAGTCAATAGTAAGAAAACTACAATCTGTAAAACCACAGAGGCTAAGTGTACTGTAAGAGACTACGTATCTACATAGATCTGCTTAGGAAAAGGAAATGGAATAGGTAGTTGTGGATAGGTGGAGAGAGGTAGAAGGGGTGGACCAAGTGGGCATACTAGTAGCGGTGGACAAAAGAGAGAGTATGGGAGTGTCTAGGACTTCCAAGGAAGTAGACCAGAGCCAGAGACATTTGTGGACTTGGTCCAAACCAGGGACCTCTGAGTAAGTGGGCCCAGACCAGAAATATCTACTGAAACAGTGTGAGACAGTGACCTAGGCCAGAGCAGGCCTGTGACAGTGAACTCCACAGGAACAACTACGAGGGATCAACCACTGAAGGAGTAGGCCAGAACCAGAGAACTCCGTGGGTCTGGTCATGTGTCTGGGACCTCCAAGAGAGTAGGCCTAAGCCAGATACCTCTGTGGGTTGGGGCATAAATCTGAAACCTCTGAGCGATTAAGTCTGAGTCAGGACATATCCCAAAGTTGGCTCAAGGCAGCAACCTAGGCAGAAAGAGCCCAAGCAAACAATCTCCTTGGGAGCAGGCCCAAATAACCCCTGGTATTGCAGAGCAAACCCAGGAATGCCGAGCAACCTCCAGGAATATGGAGTAATCTACCAGGTGACTGGAACCGTGGCACTGACTGCACCATGAAAAGCAAACATCTGAGACTTGGATCCACTGGCATCTGAAAAATTGATCACCGGAGTCACAGACAGCCCCAAGTACAACAATCAGAGGAAATGATAGGTAAACAAAGTAAGAACAGATGCACAAACACAAAGAGCAACACAGCACAAACAAAAACTACTGGCCCTACAGCACCAAAGTTTGAACAACCAAATATAAATGAAGTAGAAGAAAATGACCTAAAAATAACTTTAGGAGAATGTTTGATGCACTTAAAGAGGAAATGAAAAAAAAAATCCCTTAAAGAAATGAAGGAAAAGACAAACAAAAAATTGGAAGAGGTAAACAAATCCATTAAAGAAAACCAAGAAAAAGTAATCAAACATATAAAAGAAACTATCCAATACTTGAAAACTGAAATATGGAGAGTAAAGAAAACACAAGCCAAAGGAAGTATAGAAACAGAAGTAATGAGAAAATGATCATGAACCACAAATGCATGCATAAACAGGAGAATACAAGAGATGGAAGAGAGAATCTCAAGTGCTGAAGATACAATAGGAAATAAACTCATCTGTAAAAGAAAACCTTAAATCAAAGAAAATCTTAATACAAAATATCCAGGAAATATGGGACACCATAAAAAAACTAACCTAAGAATAATAGATATAGAAGGAGAAGTCCAACTCATAACCACATGAAATATATTTAACAAAATCATACAAGAAATCTTTTTCTACCTAAAGAAAGAGATGCCTATTAAGATACAAGAAGCATACAGAACACCAAATAAACTGGATAAAAAAAGTCCCTTTGCCACATAGTAATCAAAACACTAAACATACATAATAAAGAAAGAATATTAATAACTGCCAATGAAAAGGGCCAAGTAACATATAAAGGCAGACCTATCAGACTTCTCATTGGAAACAATGAAAGCCAGAAGGTTCCAGTCAAGCATTATGCAGACATTAAGAGACCACAGATTCCAGCCCAGACTACTATACCCAGCAAAGCTCTCAATCACCATAGCAGGAAAAAAGATATTTTATGAGAGAACCACATTTAACCAATACCTAGACACAAAACTAGCCCTACACAAAGTATCAGAAGGAAAACTCCTACCCAAGGAAGTTGGCTACATCCACCAAACCACAGACAATAAATGATCTCACAGTAGCAAAACCCAAAGAAGGGAAAACACATACAATACCACTGTCACCAATAAAAGCTAAAATAATAGGAGATAGAAATCACTGGTCATTAATATCCCTTAATATAAATGGACTCAACTCACCTATAAAGAGACACAGGATATCAGATTGCATAAGAAAACAGAATCCATCTTATTGCTGCATACAAAAACAAAACACCTCAACCTCAAAGACAAACATTGCCTCAGAGTAAATGGTTGGGAAAAAATTTCCAATCAAATGGATCTAAGAAACAAGCTGGTGAGATATCCTACTATTTAATGAAATAGACTTCAAACAAAAATCAATCAAAAAAGACAAAGAAGGACATTTCATATTAGTCACAGGAAAAAAATTCATCAAGAGGAAATTTCAATACTGAACATCTCTGCCTCCAATACAAGGGTGCCCTCATATGAAAATGAAACACCACTAAAGCTTAAATCACACATTAAACTCCACACACTAATAGTGAGAGACTTCAAAACTCCATTCTCACACCCTGGGCAGATCAGTCACACAAAAAATGAACAGAGAAATAAGGGAACTAACAGATGTTTTGACACAAATGGACTTAACAGACATCTATAGAACATTCTATTCAAACATTAAAGTATATACCTTCTTCGTGGAACCTCATGGGACCTTCTCAAAATTTGTCCACTACTCGATAACAAAATAAACATTAACATATACAAAAAATTGAAATAACAACATGTATCTTATCAGATCACCATGGCTTAAAACTAGAATTCAGGAGCAACACCAATCCCAGGAAGCCTACAAACACATGGAAATTAAGCAATACTCACCTGAAGCATCAATGTGTCAAGAAAGAAATAAAGGAAGAAACTAACAATTTCCTAATAGTCAGTGAAAATGGCTACACAACGTACCCAAAACAATAAAAGCAGTGGTAAGAGGAAAGTTCAAAGCACTAAATGCCTACATAAAGAAGCTGGAAATATCCCATTCTAGTGAATTAACAGAACATTAGAAAACTCTAATGTTTTAAACTTCTAAAAAAGAAGCAAACTTAAACAGGAAAATGAGACAGCAGGAAATAATCAAATTGAGAGCTAAAAATCAACAAAATAGAAACAAAGAAAACAATACAAAGAATCAATGAGACAAAGAGTTGGTTCCTTAAGAAAATGAACAAAATAGACAGACATTTTCTCAAGCTAACAAGGCAGAGAGAGAATATCCAAATTAACAAAATCAGAAATGAAAATGGGGACATAAGAACAGACATGGAGGAAATCCAGAGAATCATTAGGCCATATTTCAAAAACTTATATTCCACAAAATTGGAAAACTTAAAGGAAATGGACAATTTTATTGATAACTATAACTTACCAAAATTAAATCAAGACCAGATAAACAAATTAAATAGACCCATAACTACTAAAGAAATATAAACAGTTATCAAATGTCTCCCAACCAAAAAAGCCTAGGACTAGACGGTTTCAGCACAGAATTCTACAAGATTTTCCAAGAACTAATACCAATACTCCTCAAATAGTTCCACACAATAGAAACATAAGGACACTGCCAAACTCTTTTTATGAGGCTACATTTATCCTGATAGTTAAACCACATAATGACATTCCTAAGAAAAAAAGAATTACAGACCAATCTCACTCATAAAATTTGATGCAAAAACACTCAATAAAATACTGGCAAATCAAATCTAAGAACACGTCAGGAAAATCATCATCATCCCAGAGTTGCAATGATGTTTCAACAAAATCTGTCAATATAATCCACCATATAAAAAACCTGAAAACTAAAAACCACAGGATTATGAAAAAGATGATAAACAAAATACAACACCCTTTCAAGATAAATGTTTTGGTGAGAAAAGGGATACAAGGAACATACCTAAACATAATAAAGGTAATATAGAGAAAGTCAACAGCCAACATCAAACTAAGTGGAGAGAAACTCACAGCAATCCCACTGAAAGCAGGAACAAGACAAGGTTGTCCCTCTCTTCGTATCTATTCAATATATTTCTTGAGGTCCTAGCTAGAGCAATAAGACACCTAAAGGAGAATCAAGGGGAAAAATATTGGAAAAGAAGAAGTCAAATTCTTACTGTTTGTTGACGATATGATAGTTTACATAAGCAGCACCAAAAATTCTATCAAGGAACTTTTACAGCTCATAAACACTTTCAGTAATGTAGCAGGATACAAGATTAACTCAAAAAAATCAGTATCCCTTCTTTACACAGATGATAAATGGGCTTAGAAAGAAATCAGAGAAACATCACACTTCAAAAAAGCCACAAATAGCATAAAATATCTCAGAGTAACTCTAATCAAACAAGTGGAAGACCTATATGACAAGAACTTTAAATATTTGAAGAAAGACATTAGAGAAGACAGCAGAACATGAAAAGATATTTTATGCTCTTGGGTAGGGAAAATTAAAATATTAAAAATATCAATCTTACCAAAAACAATCTACAGATTCAATGCAATTCTAATCAAAATCCCAGCAAAATTCTTACAGACCTTGGAAAAATAGTGCTTAACTTGATATGGAAAAGCAAAAAACCCAGGATAGAAAAAAAACCTGTACAATAAAGGAATTCTAGAAGCATCACAAATCCTGACTTCAAATTCTACTACAGAGCTACAGTACTTAAAACAATCTGGTGTTGGCATAAAAACAGACAGGAGGACCAATGGAATCAAATTGAAGACCCAGATATTAATTCACATACCTACGAACACCTGATTTTTAACAAAGAAGCAAAAAATATAAAATAAAATGGAAAAAAGAAAGAATATTTAATAAATTGTGCTCACATAACTGAATATCAACATGTAGAAGATATATGCACTGCATATTTCTCTCTCTCTTTCTCTCCCTCTCTCCACACACACAGACACACACACACAAACACACACACACACACACACACACACATACACATATACACATAAACAAATACAAACATACACAATTCAAAAGTAGGTTTTTTTCTAAATTTGGTTTAGCTTCAGACCAAAAAAAAAATGGTTTTAAAAGCTAAAGGCATGAACATGTTCACAGTAATAAGTATCTACTGCCTAAAACAAAAATTTGGTTTGTGCTTGGGATACAGGAAGGGTGGATATGGGAGCAGGGAAGCATATATCTTAATTAAGGGAGCCATCTGAGGTTTGTCAAGAGACTTGACTCTAGAGGGGTTCCCAGGTTTCCAGGGAGATGCCCCCAGCTAGTTCTTTGGGCAGATGAGGAGAGGGAGCCCGAAAAGGCCAGTTCCTATAGCCATACTGATGAATTTCTTGCATATCACCATAGAACCTCCACCTGGCGATAGATGAAGAAAATGACTGAGCCCCACATTGGAGCACTGGACTGAGCTCCCAAGGTCCTGATGAGGAGCAGAAGGAGGGAGAAAATAAGAAAGAAAGTCAGGACCTTGAGGGGTGCGTTCACCCATGGAGACGTTGGGGCAGAACTAACGGGAGATCACCAACTCCAGTCGGAATGGGACTGATGGAACATACGACCAAACCGGACTCTCTGAATGTGGCCGACAGTGGGGGCTGACTGAGAAGCCAAGGACAATGGCGCTGGGCTCTGATTCTTCTGCATGGACGGGCTCTGTGGAAGACTTCTCAGTTTGGTCGATCACCTTCCTGGACCTGGGGGGAGTTGGGAGGACCTTGGTCTTAACATAGAGTAGGGAACTCTGATGGCTCCTTGGCCTTGGAGGGAGGGAGGGGCGGTATGGGTGGAGGGGAGGGGAGGGAAGAGGGAGAAGGAGGGGAGGAGATGGAAATTTTCCTTGAGATATAAACTTTGCTTGGGATATAAAAATACAAAACAGCACAATGAAAGCAAATTAAGAGAATGACATTCCAACATCATTATCTTCCTTCACGCTTGTTCTATAAATATGCACAACATTGATTTATTTTGTTTTTGGTCTTATTAGCACATATGCATGTGGGCATATCAACACATGTCAGGAATCACATTCACGACCTCAATACTGTAATTGTACAAAAAAGTTATTTACAAATGGGAGAAGTTATGGAATTAATGGAGAATATCAGTTACTGATATTCCATAAGCAGATAACATGTTGCCTTAAAAATGCATAGACATTTACAAGATTAAGTGACTTTAAGCGTGTCCAAAACTTGGTAGGAAAAGCAACAGAAGGTCGAGTAGGGGTAAAGGCAGGGTGTGAAATGAGAACATGAGGTAACTGTTGGGTGCAGAGAAAGGGACAAAGTGGACAGGCAAGAAAAGAGATCCTGATGGAAACTTGGTGCTAGGGAAATTCCCAAGTATCCACAAGGATTACCCCAGCTAAGAATCATAGCAATAGTGCAGAGGGTTCCTGAACTGGCCTTCCCCTGGAATTAGATAGGTGAATACCCCAACTGTTATTATAGAGCCTTCATCTAGTAACTGAGGGAAATTGATGCAGAGATCCTTAATCAAGCACCATGTCAGGCTCCGGGAAATCAATCCAAGAGAGGGAGGAGGGACTATATGAACAAGGGAGGTCAAGGTCATGATGTAGAAATCTACAGCAAAAGCTGAACAAAGCCCATGGAAGAACAGAAACTCGAGACCCACATCTGGGAAGCATCCATAGAACCAAACTAGAGTATCCATATGTGGGAGACAAGAAGTTTGGACTATCTGAGAGGCATCTGGCAGTAGGTCCAGGATCAATCACTGGTGCATGGGCTAGTTTATTTGAGACCATTCCTGTGGTGGAATGATATGCTCAACCTTAATGCAGTGAGGAGCGTCTTGGTCCTGCACCAACTTCATGTGCCAGACCTTGTTGACTAAACACGGGAGCCCTTACCCGTTTGGAGGAGTGGATGGGTGAGGGAGAACTGTGGTTGAAATGTAAAATGAAATTGAAATAAATAATTAAAAGAAGAAAGGAAGGAAGGAAATAAGGAAGGAAGAAAATGAGGAAGGAAGGAAGAAAGAAAAGGGAAAATCCCTTCAAAACATTTCTAGTAGCTCAGCAAAGCTAAAAAAGACAAGAGTTGTCATTGTTCTCCAATATTCCAAAATTTATGTGGTAAGTGAACATATATAGCTTAAGAGTGTGCTTCTTAAATACATGAATTTCAAATAAAAATGGAAAGGCAAACTATATGTAAGAGTTATTTTAACAAATGTTGTACAATTTTAATTGTTACATCTACATAAATAAATATATAAATAGAACCAAGTACATTAAGTGTTGCCTGTACATATGTTCAGCGGGTGCAACTTGGTATTAGATAATCAATTAGGAAACTCATCTAGGGGAAAAAATCTCAATCACTACATCTAGAATTTAAAAGATAAAAAAATGGAAAATCTAAATTTTATAGACATTTATAATTATTTCTAACATGCTTCTTTGTGAATTTGTCATAGTAGTCACTGCTGACTTTTGCTAGTTATAAAATAAAATATCTTAAAAGCCTTGGGCTTTTTTTCTAATAAAGACTCTTGTCACAGTTAATATTTAACCAGACATAAATTTCAATTATCTTGAAAAAATTCATGGTTAAAATTTTAAGTAAATTTGATAATTTTATAAGTGTATGAATTTTAAACTCTGCATATGTCTTATTTAATTGAAATAAGTGCATTTTAAAATCTTGTGAAATTGCTTCTAATACAATATTGCTGTGTATTCAACATCATAATTTTTAAATGTAGACACCAATTTCTGTGACCTCACATTGAAAAGATAGCTAAACTTTTTCCAGTGCATTGCTCTCAGAATTGTTCCCAATGTCTCTGAAAAAATAATCTTTACTAAAACATAAATTTAAAAACACTGAAAAGAGTTAAAACTGCCTTAACATTAAAATTTATTATTTTTTCTTTTTTTCTTTTTTCTTTTTGTTATTATTTTTATTAGAAATTTCTGCCTCCTCCCCACCTTACTTTTCCCTCCCCCTTTCTTTCCCCCTCCTTCCACTCCTGTTCCCCTTCCTCCTCTCCCCTCCCCCTCCCTCTCCAGTCCTAAGAGCAATAAGGGTTCCTTGCCTTGTGGGAAATCCAAGGTCCTCCCCCACTCCATCCAGGTCTAGGAAGGTGAGCATCCAAACAGGCTAGGTCCTCCCTAAGCCAGTACATGGAGTAGGATCAAAACCCAGTTTCATTGTCCTTGGCTTCTCAGCAGCCCTCATTGTCCGCCATGTTCAGGGAGTCCGGTTTTATCCCATGCTTTTTCAGTCCCAGTCCAGCTGGCCTTGGTGAGCTCCCATTAGATCAGCCCCACCATCTCAGTGGGTGGGTGCATTCCTCGTGGTCCTGACTTCCTTGCTCATGTTCTTCCTCATTCTGCTCCTCATTTGGACCTTGGGAGCTCAGTCCAGTGCTCCAGTGTGGGGCTCTGTCTCTATCTCCATCCATCACCAGATGAAGGTTCTATGGTGATATGCAAAATATTCATCAGTATGGCTATAGGATCTGGCATTTCAGGCTCCCTCTCCTTAGCTGCCCAAGGAACTAGCTGGGAACATCTCCCTGGACACCTGGGAACCCCTCTAGAGTCAAGTCTCTTGCCAACCCTAAAATGGCTCCCTTAATTAAGATATATACTTCCCTGCTCCCATATCCATCCTTTCTTTATACCAACCATCCCATTCCCCAAAGCTCTTCCCATCTTCCCCTACACACTTTTCTCTCCCCATCTCCCCTTACCCCCATCCCACCCCACCCCCAAGGTTGCAATTTTGTCTACTTCCAATATCCAGGAGGATAACTATGTGCTTTTCTTTGGGTTCACCTTCTTATTTATCTTCTCTAGGTTCACGAATTATAGGCTCAATGTCCTTTATTTATGGACATTTATTTATTTATTTATAGAAACCAATTATGAATGAGTACATCCCATGTTCATCTTTTTGGGTCTGGGTTACCTCATTCAGGATAGAATTTTCTATTTCCATCAATTTGCATGCAAAATTCAAGATGTCATTTTTTTTTTACCACTGAGTAGTACTCTAATATGTATATATTCCACATTTTCTTATCCATTCTTCTATTGAAGGGCATCTAGGTTGTTTCCAGGTTCTGGCTACATATGAAAGATTCCTACCAAGGTGAATCCTGTAACTTCTATGTTGTTTATAAAAAGTTTATATAAGTCAATGCAGACATATATCAGAATATTTTTCTGAAAATTTAAAGAATCAGAACTGAGAAACTCTGCACTACAGATAAATAAAATATATCAAAAATTTTCCACAATTGCATACATGTTTGTGTTAAGAAAAATACAAGATATCATACATCACTATAATTAAACATAATGTAGCAAATTAAATCAGTAACCTTCTTCTGAATTTTAAAAACCAATGCTTTCGACTAAGTAACAACATATTTATCTCCTTGTAAAATGTTTTTTTTTTTGGTTTTAAATTGTCAATACATATCTAAAACACAGGTATAAGCTTCTCCAGCTATTGCTATCTTTAGTATTTAAAGGTTACTCTGACAGATTTCTGTAGGCACTGATCTCTTCAGTATATAAAGTGTACTGTGGGTATTTTTTTTTAGGTGAAAAAGCAAAATGGCCGGGTTTGCATATACTGACTCTAATCCATAATGGTTTACAGAATGAGATAGCTGGTATTGGTCATTTGGAAATAAGATAAATTGAAAAAGAAATATAAAGTTCTATGAGACATGATTTATATGACAGTCAAGAGGAGTATGATAAGAGGCAAAGAAAAACAAAACTGTTGAATTTTTTTTCTCATTTTTTTATTAAAAATTTCCATCTCCTCCCCTCCTCCTCCCCCTTCCCTCCCCTCCCTTCCACCCATACCCTCACTCCACCCCTCTCCAAGACAAAGAACCATCAGGGTTCCCTTCACTATGTTAAGTCCAAGGTACTCCCAGCTCCCCCTAAGTCCAGGAAGGAGCACCGGACTGAGCTCCCAATGTCCTGATGAGGAGCAAAAGGAGGGAGATCATGAGCAAGGAAAACTGTTGAATTTTATCTATTTTGGGTAACATGTTAGTTTTTACAGAAATCTTAAAATGAAAATATTGTTAGTATAATTTTTAAATACATTTGAAAATAGTTTTTTTTGTTGTTGTTGGTAATTCCTATAAAATTACCAATAATAAATAAAGCTGGTCTCTGGAGCCAAAGCAATTTTCTGCCAATACATAAAGTCCTTTACAACCCTACACTGTCAGATGATGTGAACAAACTTTAAGCTGATAATTCACTGTTGCCACATTAAATATAAGATTTACATACAAAGTTGAATCTACATCATTTGACAATGCATAATTATGTAATTTTCCAACACAAAATATTGTGATAACAAAAATGTTCAGTTTTCTTAATAATGAACAGATAACACATTTAATCAAGGCTTTTTCCATCATCATACATAACCATACATTAACTAACAATGAAAAGTAATAGACCATAAGATAATTTATAGAAATTCTTGCATTACTGATATTATTTAGAATTACACCTTACAAGAAAGATATAAACTATGGCAATTTAAAAGTCAAAACATGGCTAATAAAACTCGGTATAAAATATCCAAATGCTTAAATAAGGAATTACAATTGGGGAATTTTGATCTATCTCTCGTGACCTGCTTTATAATGTCACATACTGTTATAGACGTGACAGTGAATAAAATGATCAAGCAGTAGAAATGAAAAATATCAGCCTCAAATCAGCAGTAGTAAGTAACCAATCTGGAAATGCCAGATGGAAAATTAGCTGCAATTCAATTATCTATATTAAAATGACTCTTAGGTGCAATTGAAAAAGATACAACATAAAAAAGAGAAATTGACCATATGTAGCTGTTAAAGAAAGATTTGTCAATGCAAAATGAATGACTGTTGTACATGCAGCGTGTGTTTTGTCATGGGAGATGTTTATGCATTTTATTCTAGTCTCACATGCTATTGTTTTGCAGGAAAGACTGTTTGGTAAATTTGTAATCTTTTCTTTTGTAACCCAAACAGATTTCAGGCAAGAAAATAGTTTTTTTTAATACAAAGCAAATTTGTTTTTCCCTTATATTAAATTCAAATGATATACTGAATAAACAACCTTGAGAGGAGAAAAAAGGCCTAGAATATAAACTATAGACTATGACAGGGAGCATTAGGGACATCAGGAATGAGAAATGTTGGTCAAAACAGTGAGGAGATACTCATGTTGCCTTTTAGATAGGAGAGAATTAATTTAACTAATTGTTTCCTGCTTCCGTGCAATATGTAGAAAAAGCAGCAATGCATGATGAAGTAAAATGTGTGGTTTGAATGAATAATCCATAGGACAGTTCAAAGTAATGATTGCACTGTAGCTTCTCATTTCCTGTGGATAAGCATTTCCAATTTTGGGAAACTATACATCAGAGGTCCGCATAATTGCCCACAGTGATAGGGGGATAGAGACTCAGAGGTGTTCAAGGTAACATTATTTATGGTAGGTAAAGATAAAATATCCTGCCTATCTCTTGGTATTTGTAGGTATTCAAAAAAGGAACTAACAGAAAATAATACTCTGAAGAAAATAATGCATGTATGCCTAAGATATTATAGTCTATCTCTTTACAAACTGTGTTGAAACTTCTTTCTATAGAGTATCACTGTGAATTCAGACTGATCTATCACTACGAATGCAAATTGCACAGACATGCAAAAACAATTTAAAATAAAATTACTGATTACAAATGACTCAATTAGAAAATTGAGTACAACTTGATATGCATGTTATTATTACTGTGATTCATACATAGATATGATACATACTATGATGATTTGATATAAAACTGAAATAAATACCATAGTCAGTCCTTAACTAGTTCTTGGAAGAGTGTCTGAAAATTCTGAAATTTCAATAATACAATACAATGAAACTAGCAGTGTTCTGTATGCTACCTTCTTGACTTTCATTAAACATAACTGCATTCATGATCAAAGGATATCACTTACTTCACCCATTTCTCTCTGAGACAACTATTCTTTCTATATCTCAATATTCCCCTATAAATGAAATTATGTGCTTATATGTTTAAAAGATAAGTAAATCACATATAAATGTAATTTTTCTATGTATCATTTAGTAGACTTGATTAATGATCTATGAGAATCAAACAATCCGTATATTTGTTATTATTTCTTTTTTCGAAATTATAACATAATTACAACATTCCCCCTCCATCTTATTTTCCCCCACATGCCTCTGCTTATTTACTTTTTTTTTCTCATTTTTTTATTCAAGATTTCCATCCTCCTCCCCTCCTCCTCCCCTTCCCTCCCCTCCCCTTCCACCCATACCCCCACTCCACCCCTCTCCAAAGACAACGAGCCATCAGGGTTCCCTTCACTATGTTAAGTCCAAGGTCCTCCCAGCTCCCCCTAAGTCCAGGAAGGTGAGCAACCAAACTGACAAGGCTCACAGTGAGCCCGTCCATGCTGTAGAGTTCATGTTCATTGCCATTGTCCTTGGTTTCTCAGTCCTCCTCCACCGTCAGCCACATTCAGAGAGTCCGGTTTGGTCCCCTGTTCCATCAGTCCCATTCCGACTGGACTTGGTGGTCTCCCATTAGATCTGTCCCACTGTCTCAATGGGTAAAAGCACTCCTCGTGGTCCTGGCTTCCTTGCTCATGATCTCCCTCCTTTTGCTCCTCATCAGGACCTTGCGAGCTCAGTCTGCTTATTTACTTTTAAATTCACAAATTCTGTTCTCATTGTTGTTACATATATATAAACTTACATTATGCAACAATGTATATATCACATTATATAATATGTGTATATATATGAATGCCTGCACCTTCCTAAAACAATGTAACCGTATTATGTGATTTTATTTATTATCATAACTGAATATTTGTTGTTGAATAACCCATTGCTATGCTATCTTGGGGAAGACATTTACCCATTTCTTGGTTGTTCCCATTGAACATTTCTAGTTTGTATTTCTCTGAGTAAGTATGAGGCCGCCTAGGCTTTTCCCTGTCTGCTTTAGCATTTCTGTTGATGTTCTTGTTCAGTTCATGTTCAATCAGTCATGTTGGTGAGACATTACCACTGAACTTACCTGCAATACTAAGAGAAAAAATCTCACAGCAATTCCCCTGATCCTCTGCCCCTTACAAACCATCTCATCCCCAATCCCCTTTCAATAATGTTCTCTGAGCCTTAGTTAGGAGAGTGTTTTATGTAGATGGATCTTTTTGTATTAGGCTATGCCACTCTGCATTTTATGGTTATAGTTTCTGTAATAATCTTTGTTGCAATGAAAATTTCCTGAATGAGGAATGAGGATTATGCTTATCTGTGATTATAAAAACATATACTTCTAAATCAATTAGGGATAATTCAGGTTTAAGTAATGGGACAGTTGTAGGTTCCCCTCCAAAGTACATTACTTCACTAAGCCTGGATTATTTTCTGATTTCTAGTACTAACCATGATTTCTCTCCTTTTGAATGGGTGTTGAGTCCAATTAGAGAGTTATTAGTTATAATCAAAAAAATGCATCCTACTACTATAACCTTAGGCTATCCTGTCATGCTGGTCATTGTACATCAGATATTTTAATCCCCACTTATGTGGTTATACTTTATGTTGTTATTCATTAATTTAGTAACTTAAGTATTGATGAATTTTTGACCTTATCATCTTTTAAAATTTTCATTTTGAGTAAAATATAGTTTAATTATAAAGTATCAAGTATAGAGAGCATTATCTGTATAAGATCTTGAACATTTATATGGATTTGAAGAAATATTTTTCAAGTTTCAAATTGATGGTTAAAAAACTTAACAGTGTTACTGTCATAAAATAGTTTGTGTGTCATAGTAAATAGAATAATAGAAAATAAAAGCAACTTTCTTTGCTTTCCAGGAGATTATATAGTAGGACATACAAATTCACAGAGAAGCATCTAAAACACATAATAATAGAAATGTCAATTTAGGCTCTAGAATAAACAAAAGAGGATAAAATATCATTTGAAGAAAAGATGCCACCACAGTAAATACTGAGGAGAGGCATGGATGGTTCTGCCAAATAGCATTCATGGAAGAGAGTTGGTGATCAGGTTACCAAGAGTTCCAGCGCCTTGCAGAATTTTGTATGGTTTAGTATTTCCCAAAGAGCTATAGCATATGAGATGTTGATTATGTTTGAAAGACAAGACAAAGTAAAAATTTAATCGTTGTATGAATTCTCAAAACATTAATAGGAAACAATACTAGAGAGCTGTTGATTCACAGATTTATACATTTCTATTCAATGGGTGAAGTGCTTAGAAAAGAGTTTGAGAATGGGAATTCAGGACGATAACAGTTATTGCAATTGTGACATTGGAAGAAATGAAGAGAAGGGAGTTGGGAGAAACTGTGAACCACATGATGATGAACACTTGAAAATGTGGGATATTACACTAAGTAATAAAAACAGAGAAATGAAGAACACAGAAATCATCTTGGCCTACTTCAGACATCATGGGGACAAAGGAACGAGCACTGGGCCATTTGAGATAGTTTACCAGGGTATATGGTTTCATTTATAAAAGATGGAGACATTTCTCTGCTTGTGGATCTATCTTTTCCATTTCCAATGGTATAAGGACTGTCCTTGATATTCTGTCTTGATATATTTGTTTCTATCTAATAATTCTGCTTTATTGTACAATTTTCCCCTTAACTGTTAGATTAATAATCCATTCATATCCTAGTGCTTTTAATTATTTTCATTCTAACACTTTGAAAAAGTAAGAATAGCTTATATTTTTATTAAGTGTTATTGTGTTGATTTAATATGAGCAGGCATTGAGGAGGTCGCTAGTAACTAAATTGAGGAAAGGTTCCAATGCCTCCAACAACAACACTAATGTATGGAGATATTTTTACACTTATTATGCCTTGGACTGTTTTAAAACAAGGATTTTCCGAGGCTGTTGAAATCTTTTTTTTTAAACTCCATTGCTTTATTTTGTGTTAAAAGTATGTTGGTTTCACATGAGACACAGGGTTTCAGTCCTGAAACAATCTAGAGACTGCAAGTCAACAACAACCCTTTTAGGTTAGATTTTATTCCAAATTTTTGCTGATATTTATCTGTAATTGTTTTATTTGTAATGAGTTTTTCAAGGTTTAACAAACTTTACACAAATACTAAAGTAATATTGTTGCCTTTAAGAAACATTTATTTTTCTGATATTCTGGAAAGAATGATACACTTCCGGCAATGCTACATTTGCAGTACAAGTTCCATATTTGGAATATATAACAGGTATTATGTATGTGAGTTTGGGTGTGCATGTGAGTGTGTGTGTGTGTGTGTGTGTGTGTGTGTGTATGTGCATGTGACACTGTGTAAGACAGAAGAAGAGAACTGTATGCCTTATCACTATGAGACCAAGAAATTTCTCACAGTACCTAGGACCCTAGAGCTTTGCTAGCTAGCAACTGGCATTAAGGATTCTTCAGGCTCTGCTCCCCCACAGTTCTGGGGTTACAGAACCAGTTGTGTTTGTTAAGGTGTCCTGTAAGTGGGTAACTGTGATTAAGCTAAGGTCATCATCTCTGCACAATAAGCATACTTATTATTAGAGGCATCCCCATCACTCTAGGAGGTCTCAATTTTTATGGGCAAATTATTCTCCACCATCCCTTTAAATAATTACTTAGGAATTATTAAGATTTTCAACATATCAAAATGATTTTTTCTAAATACATTTTTTTGTCTCAGATTTTGGTTGAATTAAATTGCCCTAAGAAATATATACATATTTCTATATTAGACATTTTATATATTTAGACAGTTTAATTCTTGAAGTTATAATTTATCTCAGGAATTTTTATATGAAATAAAAACTTGTATGACATTTTTTTTCTGAGTCAATGTTGTATAAATGTCTAGGATGTAGTAATAACATTTATTTAACTACTACTTTTGTTGTTACTCTTGGGTTTATCATGCTGATTTTTCATATATACATGGCTTTTCTTGAAGGTGTGTGGTTGATCGGCAGTTATGATTCACCAGACTAGTTTTAATAAAGGAAAGGAAAGGGAACTTACAAATCCAAGGTTCCAGCGAGGAGTGCAGGAAAACAAAGAGCCAGCAGGCCGCAAGCCCGCAAGATTTATAAGTTCAATATTAGCCTAAGGGGGACACGCCTTTAGCGAAGGGGGGACATGCCTTACAAAACAAGGTTTTTGGCTAGGTTTCCCCTTCATCTCCCCCTTTTGTCTAAATAAGACAGAATCAAACCAAATACAACTATATTCAATAGAAACAAATAATAAATATGAAATTACAAACAACAAATAATATTAAGAAGAAACATATAACAAAAGTTTTACTAAACATTCTATTTCAAGGAGTCTAAATAATGTAGAGGGTAACTACAATTATCTGATCTTCAACCCCATCAAAGATCTGAGAAGGGAAGTAATATTAGGAAAGTACCAGCTTTACTTCTCCATCTTCAGTTTTGTATTGTCTTCAACAATACCAGTATTTCATCATTAAATCCTACCCCTCAGGTCTCAGAGAACTTTGCAGAAGAGGAGGAAGAACAAGTGCTAGTGTCTGTTGGACAACATAGAAACAAGGCTACCCACTGAGACAGTGTGCCTAAGTTAATGGGAGCTCACCAAATCCAGATGGACCGGGACCGAATAAGCATGGGATCAAACTGCACCCTCTGAATGTGGCTGACAATTGGGGCAGACTCAGAAGCCAATGATAATGGCACTGGGATTTGTCTCTACTGTATGTACTGTCTTCTTGGGATCCTATTCTATTTGGATGCATACCTTCCTAAGCCTGGATGTAGCAGGGAAGGCCTTGGACTTCCCACAAGGCAGGGTACCTTGCCCTTTCTCAGGACTGGAGGAGGAGGGGGCAGGGTGTATGGGGGAGTGGGAGGAAAGTGGAATGAGGGGAAGAAGTGGAAAATTTGATTGGTATTATTTATAAAGTAATAAAAAATATATTGACTGGTGATGATCTTATGAAAAATATTGTTAATTTCAACACACTAAATTACATTCATGACTTGCGAAAATTTTCTCATACATCAATTATACTTTGCTAAAGCTATGAAAAATGTCTCAGTATTATATTTACAAGTGATATGGATTGGTGTGAATCACTTATATGTTCTAAAACAGTTTGCAATAGAAGCTTGGCATCAGTAATATAACATCAAAACATATTAAAACTTATTTATACTGTTTGACTACCAGAAAAGAGAGTCAAGTAAATACTACATGGTAGTACAGCCTTAAATCTTAACATATTTATTACCATCTTGTCTAAGCTAGTTCATGATTTACTATCTATTTTTTCTTACTCTGCTACAAATATTCATCAGTGACTAATTTTGAATAATTAAACAACATATCACACAAAATATACTTAAAGAAAAAATTAACATATTTGATTTAGTGTTTGTCAATATTAATATACCATGATAAATATAAATATAAGGTATAATTCTTTATTAAAGCATTTAAATTGAATTATGTAAATCACAAAATTATGCAAATGATGATGCTTGTTATGCATAGGAATAAACAGTTGATCTGTATCACCAATTCTTAATTTAAAAATATTCCTTAGTACTTAATATGTTTTGAGCTAGAAAAAATAAGATATAGTAATACTAATATAGATTTTTCTACTTTAAAGTAACTAAATGCAACACTAGAATATCATATGCCTAACATATTAATATATATTTTGAACATCTGATGCTTCTATCTTGTTGCTATATGTTCTTGAGAATTCAAGAGAAAAACTCTTAATCATAATGCCAAAATTTGCATGTTCAGATTTAAATCATCTTAAGTATTGATGAATGTCAAAAACTAAGATATTCTTAGAGAGTAAAAGGTTGAATTTATTATTGGTTAGATACATTATTAATGACTTCATTTTATAATCATTTACAAATTCTCAAATATGAAATTATAAGCGTGGGACAGAGTTTTAAATAGCCTGTCTTAATTTAGGTCATTTATTTCACAATTTTGATATAAAATTGAAACCTTAACCTCATATAGTATAACAAAATAATTGTCTTTGTTTGCTGTATATATTTATTATATTATGGAATTTACCAGGATATCAAGTGTCAACATTAAGATCATTTAGCACAATCATCCATATGTCCCTTTGGAGTAGTATTGTTTCTTCTAGCTATAAAGTAATATATCCAGATTTTTACACAATATAACGGCTCGGATGTACACTGTTACTGTGTATCCTATATCATTCAGTGTATATAAAAATTAAACTACTATGAAAAAGAAACAAACCTATTAAAGTTTTAATCTATCATATAATTAAGAGAAAAATAATTTTATAGGTATGAGACTAACTATATTGTGGACAGATTCTTAACAAAGAATAAATATTAGTGCTTTTGAGGTAAATATAGAATTATGATGTGAATTAGTTTTAGCTAGTAAATTGTTATAATACTTCAAAACAAAACCATTCTAATATCATTGTCACGTTTAAATAGTGAAAAGCTACTATTAATGAAGAATGTTTTACGTTCTAAAACAATGTACTATAATTAGTATTTCTGTATCAACTGTTTCTTTTTTTTCTTCATTCACTCATTGCTTATTTTTATATGTTCCCCAAATGGCTAAGTTTCATGCTCTTTTGATTCTAATTGTTGTTTTGATTCTATCTTTTATATCTCTAGAGGTCCCTGAACATTGCAGTCTGCTTCTACAGAGAGTCGGCTATTCACCAATAGTTGTCTGCTGCCCCAGTCACTTTTGGGAGTACCCGCCTTCAAGAGCCTTTGAAATACATATCCTGTGCTTTGATGGCCTTATGTATCATTCTTATCCCTTCTAGAATGGAATGTTCAGTTCAGAGGAACCCAGGAACCTGTGTTTCTCCATTCCAGTAGGGTTATTAACACATATTTTTATTTATTTAGTTATTTACTTTTATATAGTAGATAACCTCTAGCTTGTCATTCTATTTTCAAAGTGTCTTATAAGGGATAAGGTACCATAAGAGAGGTAACCCTTCTAATTCTTAAGAAAGCCCAGAATGAGACAAATAAGGAATTAAAATGAAGACTTGAAAAGTCAAAGTATATAAAGTATTAATTTTATAAATGTCAAAGCCCACAGTATAATAAAAATATAAGGGAAATAGATGTTTTTTTTTCTTCTGTGAAAATCTGAATTTTTGTACATAAGTTCCAGAATAAACTAAATCCATTTCAAATAGGGACTTTGGATGTTTCATCCATTCCTAAATAAAGAAGTATAAAAAAAAAATGACAGTTAACTATAGGCTTGCTGTTTGTTTCAGTAAACATTAAATTTCTGTGTCAAATAATTGAGAGGTACCATGTCAAAGGAAATATTTCAGTTGGCTGGGTTCCAGGGTTCTAAATTCTTGTACCATTTTGTGTACTGTTTCTTCCCCTTGATTAGAACAAAGAATCATGAAGGAAGAGCTCAGCAGAAAAAGGTTTTCCTCAATAACCAGTTTTCTATAACAAAACACTCACTCCTCTTTTGCCATTTCTCAAAATTTACTACTACCTTGGGATTTTTTTTTAAAAGAAAGATGGTTAATTTTCACACAATTTTCCCCTGGCCACCAATGGTTCCTTCCTATTCCACAATGAACCTTACACTCAGTGATTCTCCAACATACACGCAAACCTAACAAGTTTAGTTAAAACTTCTAATGTGAAAATGATAGGAAATGATAGGAAAGTTTAACAGTGAATCATGCACAATTAAATACATGTAATACATTTCCAGTTCAACCTGGTGATAAAACAGTCACTTTACAATAAGATCAATAGAAGCTGAACCAGCATGAAGCCCTCAAAATCATTCACTGGCATTTGGTGTACTGTTGTGGCTCGATGTGCAATTCAAAGCATCTGGGCTATCTCGGTCTCATAGCCTCACTGTCAGCAGATAACATGTCATAGTTTTTGTGTTGGTTCCATTGTCTCCTAATAGCTTTACTTGTAGATAGTCTGTGGTTGTTATTTATGGAGTCTCTAACTTCTTTAGTACCCACTGCATTTTTTCCTTCGGTCACACTGATTTATGCATTCCATTTTAAATATTATTCAGGACGACATATGACCCTTCTGTATGTTATGTTATTAACCCTTCTAGGCTTTTGTCCACAAAATGAGTAGAATCCTCCATTATGACACGACACTTATTCAAATAAAACTAGCATAAAATGAATTTGTACAAGTTCTGCCCAAACCTGTATAAACTCTTATACTATTGACCTTGTGCTGTTTATAGTCTCAGTGATCTTTGAGGTATTTTCAGTGGTTCTGTAAGAAATTATTTTTTTTAAAGGTGGTAATCGTTGGACAACTATTCATAACTTTCCTTTGCTTCAATGAATATATAATATGCTTCAAAACTCCTTTTTTAAAAAGCTTTGTGTACAGGGCTTGTAGCAAATTCTATGAAATGTCAAAAATCAGAAGTTGGAAATTAGTTGAAGTAAGTTTCTGGGGGCATATTCATAGACTCTTTTCTCTGTAATCCGTAGGCTTCGAAAGTTGAAATTTCAGAGAATTAGTATTACTCAAAAAATCATTAAGCATGACCAAGTCATAGTTTTTGCCATAGTAAATGCATGTAAATGGAGTAAGAGGTAAGATCATAATAAAAAGAATTACAAAATTGTGTAAAGAGAAAATAGTAAACTGGTTTCTAAGGCTTGATAAGCTTAGTTTGTGGGTTGTTGCTGCATAACAGGGCTGTGTATTCTTCATTTCACATGATTCTCAAGGAGTTTGGGGCACATTTCAAGCACTAAAAATTATAAAATTAATTAATATTTGATTCTAACAGATATTCTTCCTTGCATGGAGAATAAATTGATTAATGATGTCAACTTGAAAATACCTATAATCACCTATGAGAGAAGCCTCTTGGCAAACCTGCAAGGGACTTTCTACATTGAGTAAATTAAGGTGGAAAGACATACTCAGTGTAGGTTACACCATTCTATGGGCATGGGACTCCAGATTGCATAAAAACTGTAGGCTTCCACAAGGCCAGTCCATGAAGTAGAATCAAAATGCTCACCTTCCTAGTCCTGAATGGAGGAGGGAGAACCTTGGACTTCCCACAGGGCAGGGAATCCTGACTGCTCTTAGGACTGGAGAGGGAGGGGGAGGGGGAGGGGGAGGGGGAGGGGGAAAGTGGGAAGGAAATGGGAGGAGGTGGAAATTTTTAATAAATAAAGAAAAAGAGTAAAAAAAAAAAAAACTGTAGGCTTTAGCTGAGCTGATTACAAGCTCCTATCCGTCTGTCCTTCTGGGCTGCAGAGGCAATGGCAAAACTGCCTTGTGCACTTTTTACCAAGTCTTCTCTCTAACTGCAACTAAAAAAAATCGTCCTTTCTTAAGTTTCTTTTGTTGCGTGTTATATCACAGAAAAAATGTATCTAATAAAAAGAGTAAGAAGACACACAAGTCATTCTGCAATGCAAATAGGAAGTAATGCTTGGAAATTGGTCTTTTATGTAAGACTACATAGAACTTCAAGGCATTTTGGAAATGGAAGGAACTTTCCAGTTCCTTACTGTCAGTGTGTCCACATATTTATTTACTGCCCAATTTTAATGACATGCCTCTAAAGTTTCAGTTTAAGGATTAATTGCTAAATAAAAACAAACTACTAATTAATAAATTACTGACAATCTATTCCTAAATATAGGCTGAAGAAGTATTTGTAGTAGAACAGAAATAAAACTGCAAGTGTTTTGTGAAGAGTTTGACAAAAATTTTCATGCTATTTCCTGATTTCATTTACAGCTCTCAAAACAAATTCTTCTGCAAAAAAGAAGAAACAAAGTAAAACTTTTATGTAAAAGCAATGATTTTTCTTTGCCTCATAGCACTCCAGATGTTTATATGATTCATAAAAATTTCAAAATTTTTATCTATATGTAGAGTAATCAAAATAATTTTTAAATTATGGGTAGGCAGATATATCAGTATTTCAAGTACTTGCTGCACTGCACATAAAATACCCCTGACATATACTTACCTGCACATGAGTGGCCTCATGTAATTATTTGAATACACATCATATATACACACATGCTATAGAATGAAGAAAAGCTATCATGCCTAGGTTCATGTAAAGGTCATAGCAAGTGGTTTGATAAGAAATATAAAAAATATATTCTGTGTCATTTATTTTGCACAGCATTTAGAGCAATTATAAGAAATCTGCTGCTCATAATCCTACTATGAACTTATCACTTCTTCAAACTTCATTAGCCAAATGTTATCTCTGTTTATGAATAATTTGAAAAATGAATTTATTCCACATTATAATAATTCTGAGCTAACTTTTTTATGACTTGTACATTTACTTATGGTGGCATTCGCAACTAGAATATCTGGATGGCAGCAAACTTATAATGTATTTTAACTGACAATGTTATTATTTAGATTGAGCCATAGCTGCTTAGAAATGACATTATTGAAATTTTATTATGAAAAGATTTCAATTATTAGTAGTGTAATAGTTGTTTGAATTTACAAAGTGGTTAATAACTACATGAAATAAGAGAATTTGAGAAGCAATATTTTGCTGAAAAGACATGAAAATATACATCTGTCGAAGATATATATCTATCTATATACACACACATACATACATATGTATTATCATTAAAGTCAATTTAGCACAAAACAAGGCAACAATAACCATATGAGATCTCAAGACTAACTAATGAAAATCCATTGTCAAAATGGGTTACTTATTTTGGTATTGTTAGCCACTGGGTTCCCATAGACCCACAAAACATTACCAGCTCCTTATATGTTTTTTTTTTTATTTCAGATACTGATGGTAAGACTTTCTTTCTGAATTCACCATTTACATGAATGAAAGAATATGAACAATATGACAGGTATCTTCCTGGAAGTTTCAGCCCTACTGGCTACCTGTCACAGTGCTAGAATCTGCTATTTAAGCTACCACAGGAGAAAAGGAATACCAGAGTACCCAAATATGAACCACGATGGCTAAAATAATGACCTGGAAAGACATGCCAACTGGTATAATTTGGAGTAAATTGTGCAATAATAGAATAAATACCTTGGGAGTAAACAACCACTTTCTAACTGTATTTAAGTCCCACAAGAGAAAATGAATGTGACAGAGTTACCAGAATAAAAATCTATGCCTAGGCAGGTTATAAACTCTAGGGGAGAACCACTTATCATCATTCTACTAAATGGGATTAACTTAGCATTATAACCATGTACCTCTCAAACATCACTGAAGAAAATTCTATTTTCAGTAGATGCTAGTTGGCACAGTAGCCCACAACTTGTTATGGTGCATAGAGTAAGAGACTGCAAATTCTCAACTAAAAAGGAAAATAAATACCTCTGCTTCCAAGGAATAGACATCACATGAAAGGTGGGATGGGTGGTAAGAGCTGAAGGTCATAGATGACTACAAGGAATCATTATTTCTAGGGAAATCATATAGAAGCTGCATATGTGGATGCCACAGTTCTTGAACTGCTATATTCAAAACATGTGGGAGATCAAGCCAGGCTAATTCCCAGCATGGAGAATGGAGGTGGGGATACAATTACATTCCCTGTCATGGAGTTATTGGCAATTACTAGCTGCTAGAAAAAGAAGAGATGGCCTTTACAAAGAATATTGTTCCTGGTAAATTTTACCATCTCCATACATACCAAAGTGTTTGGCAACACAAATTGCCTTGAGAGATTAAGAATTAAAAAATAATGATTTACAAAGTTGTGTATATATGGATTGGGAGAGTCCTTGGTGAAAGAGGCGATGAAAATGATCAAAATATTTTGTTTGAAACTCTCAATAATTAATAATAATATAAAATAGGAAATGTTTTATATCACTGTTGAAATTAAAGAGATGTGACCAGTTCTCATGAGTCATTGATTTAAACTTTGTCACTAGGCTTTCCCTGCAGTTGTAGATATATACACTTAAGGCAATTTGAACATGGTAGGATAGTAAGGTACATTTAGAAGAATTAGGAAGAAATGAAGAAAAGTAAAAAGAAGGGAAAGAGGGTTTATGTAAATATAAAGAGAAAAAGACATTTAAGCATAACAGTGGTTGGTACTACAGAATATCATTATACAATTCTGTTAAGCAATGAAGCTAAATATGAAAGTGCAGAACGAAACAGGCAGTTATGAACTGCTTGAACACATTTAAGAATTCTTCAGTGTTTTAACTGTGATAAATGCATTACCTAACCTCTAGTAGATCATTAATAAATTATATCAATTAATGTATTTTCATAACCCTGTTTCTGATTTTTATGTAATAAACATTAAAATTTTAATAAATTTTAATGAAGTTTCATGGTTGATGTTAATTATCAATATGAAAAAATATAGTTACTTAGGAGATGGATCTCTGACCATGCTTGCTAGCTTATTAGTTCATTTGTTTTGACACATGGTCTTGCTATGTTCCCAGATCTTGTCTGATTCACATATTCTTTCATTTTAGCATTTCCCCATGTAGCTAAAATTATAGCCATATGGCACTAAACTCAAAAAATAATTTAAAAGTTTTTTTGCTAACATAACATATTTAATCACAAGAATGCTAGAAAATATCAGCAATCAAGAAAAATATTTAAAAAAAAGAGAATTAAAAATTTCCAGATCACTGCCAAATCAGTGTCATATGGCAATGCATTTACATGTGATGAAATAAAGAGCTACATGTGAGCAGTACGCAACAAGATATGGAAAGGGAAAATAGAATGTGGATAGTTTCCTGAACATAAAGATCTTAACCAATTAACAAGAGTGGTGTTTGCAGGAAAATCCCATATCTAAAAGAAGGGTTGTGCATTTCCATGAACTCAAGAAAAATCAAAATAAAAAAATAATTTATCATCCTATAAGTAATTAAAAAGTCTGTTTGTTGAGCCCAGATATATGATCAGAGACCATTAAAACTATATTCAGAAACATGGACTAAACAATATAAAAGTTAGGATATTTCCATATTAGAACGAAAATTGTTTAGAAAGGGAATAAATTTATTAGCTTTGAATTTCAAATGTTATCTTTTGTTTTTGCAAAAAGCCAGTTTAGAAAAGGATGACTCAATTCAACAAAACCAATTTGCATTTATGACAAAGAATATATTTAAATAATATAGTATTATTATTAGGAAAATTTGGAATATTGGAACATATTGAGCATATAGCTTAGTAATTTTATAAGCTTGTTTATTAAGAGGAAAGATACAGAAAGTCACGGTTCAATTTTCCTACAATCGAGAATTGCTTTGTGTCTTCATGTGTAGGCTATTTTGTAAGGAGTTCCATGGCTTGTATAAGAAAATTCCTCATTCAAGATTAGTGCATCTTTCAGACTATCATCAGAGAATTTTTTGCCTAATAGATGATGATTTATAAAAAGAAATACAATTAGTCAATGTGACGATCACAAGAGACTGTTGAATGTTCCACCCTAAATGGGACATCTATATTACATCTCCTCCTATAAATCTCATGGATGATTTTGGAAGAGGTTGTACAAGACATAAATAGTGTGCATCCTCTTAAAATCATATTTACTGGACATAGCATGCCTATTGCCTACATGAGTTCAAAAGTATTGTGACTGAGGTGCATATGACCTGAACAAGATGAAGCTAACCAAATCATCAGCATGGATACTAGAGATGCTCATGGCATCCCATATCTAGCTGAACAGTTATTGGTTCTTCATGGCTCCTGAGGCATGACAGGTGATTTTGTTTTATTGATAGGCTACCCATACTCCAGTACATGGTTCTTCACTCACAGACACAAAAGAACTTCATAGACTTATTGGTTATTTTTAAAGAGAGAGAGCGTATGAAAGTAAAAAAAAATAATAAAGGGTAAGAGAGAAACTACAGGGGATTCAGTATAACTAGTGTTTTTTTTTAAGAAAATAAAAACAGTATACTGATTATGCATAAGGTATGATAAAAAGCAATAAACACATCTGGGGTGGATAATTTCACTTGCATTTCAAATGTATTATAGCTAAAAATCAGTTTCTGCATTTCTCTTTTAAATGTTGTAATTTCTTAACTCTGACCTTTTCATCCATTTAAAAGTACTCACTGGATTCTACTTCAAGAAGAGATTCTTTTATAGTGTAACACAAGAAACACATAGCCATATGCTACAGTTCACAGTGAGTCTACAGAGTTTATGTTTACAATGGTCACAGCAATACTCCTACTACCACCATTATTACCATTGTAAACATAATAGATTCTAATTTGCTTCTGAAGTTTCTTTTTGTTACAGCATACTAGCAACTTATAAAAGTATAAATTTTTTCGCAGTTAATCTTTTTTTAAAAGATTTTTTGAAATAGAGTTTCTCTGTAGCTTTGTGGCCTGCACATGAACTAGCTCTCATAGACTAGCCTGGCCTAGAACTCACAGGGATCTGCCTGCCTCAGCCTCCCTAGTGCTGAGAATAAAGGCATGCTCCACCACCACCTGGCTTTTGAAAGTAATTTAGTTCTGGAGCACAATCATGTCACTACTGTCATATTTTAGTTCATATATACTTTTAAATACTCTATAAGGGATAAGGATTTTCATAATTTTATCAGTATATTGAAAAGGTTATGCTGTGACAATGTATTTCCTTTTGTGCATTACTTTCCAAATAATATTATAATCATATTTATTTTTGTAGTTTTCAGGTGGCTCCACTCAATTTCTCGCTTAGAGATAATAAAATAATAGCATTGTTTTCTGAACATTTTTTTTTTTACGTTTGATGGTTTCATAGTGCATGAATATTTCTCATTTCAAAATACTTTCAGCACAGCAGTTATGTTGGAAATTTGGTCAGAATATTTTTAAACCATCAAAATACCAAAGGCTACTTTATTAAAATCCATTTACTTTAGAATGTTGAGTTCTAATCACCTATTTATATGATAGACATAGAAAGAGTTAAAAATATGAAAAATCTATCTGTTTCTGAGAAGCAAGGAAAAGCTACACATCATCATCTTTCTAAAGCCATGTATAATGCATTGACTCCTTGTCCCAAACAAGAATATCAGGCTCTTATCTGTATGAAGAGAAGTTCTGACTGTTAAAAAGATACTTAGGCTTAAAACTTTAATTTGTTACTCACAGTTCATTTGGCATTCAATAATTTTTTCATTTCTCCATTCCTCATAACTTTTACGGAAAGAAGGTAAATTATAGCACCACAAAGCATATATATAATCATAGTGAATGAATTGTGCTTAGAATTATGCCTCATATAGTATATACTGTCTAAATATTACTATTAGTAGTACTACTGCTTTTAAAGCTAACCGAAATCAAAGATTATATTGAAATGTAAATATTTAAATACTAATTATGACTTAATGTGTATTACTGTGGAAATATGTAGTTCAGGGCATAGTACCTGAGCTATTCTTTCTCATCCCAAAGCTGCGGTTTCTGAAATGGTCTGTCTTTTACCTAAGAAATGTATTACTTTATTCTGTCTCTTTAGTTCTACAATTGCATTCCTCAACCCATCTCTCTTGTGACATTTTCTGCTTCTAATCAGTTGCTACTTTCCCAATCTTGACAGCTTTTCTTTTAGCTTACGGGACTTCCCGTGGTATCTTAGTACAAGAGAGATGAAGTAAATTGGATTTGAGGAGATGAACTGAGGTCACATGATTGGTGATATCTGGCATCTATGGATTTTTTTGCAACTCAC
Source organism: Arvicola amphibius (assembly GCF_903992535.2). NCBI lineage: Eukaryota > Metazoa > Chordata > Mammalia > Rodentia > Cricetidae > Arvicola > Arvicola amphibius. The sequence continues at coordinate 73,472,993 of NC_052058.2, forward strand.
CTGTGTCATTACAAGTATCAAATCCTATTTATAGAATCTAGTGAAGATAATCACCTCTCTTAATTATTGCATATGTTACTGAATACAAATACTAACTAAAAATGTTTTGTTCTGATGAAATTTTCTATTGCTCAATAAAAGTAAATTATTGCAATTCAACATTCCATTCTATCTATATAAAAATCAGTTTTATCATAGTGTATTTTTACTCAAAAAGACAGTGCTTGAGAAGTTTATTAGGTTTTTTTAGATTTGTGACAATATTATCGGGCTTTTAATGTTAACATTATATCAGATAGGATGATCAGTGTCATAATGTACAAAACCTGCTGGAGCATAGGAAATAGAGATCAGGAGATTTCATAAAACGATAACATTGAGTTTGTGTGGAATTGAAATTAGAATTTTGAATAAAATGCATTTGTTTTCATGGTAAGTATGACTTTGGGCAGAGACTTTAACTTTTAATTATTGTATTTTCTTCATCTGAAATATTAGCATGACAAAGACTTCTTGGTTTTTGGGTGACACTTTGTCTGGGGAGACTTCAACAAATGTGTATTCACTCCATATGGCAAAATTATGAAAACCAAAATAGAGATATCACACAAGTCCAACAAATTTACCAATGAGTTTAATTATGTTAGTTACGGGAATAGGGTGAAGGGTTATTAACATGAGCAGATATAACTCAGGCATCTGCATCACCAAAAGATCACCCCAGCGTGGATGACACTGAATGAAATTTGGAAGTCTGGAGTATACTGCACAGTCCTCAGCTATCCCCAAAATTGAAAAGATGTTCCTTTGGATTTCGTTTATTGATCTGAGCCTATTGCAAGCATCTCAAGTGGCCTCTAATATTCCCAGCTAGTTCTGGTTTTCTGAGAGTCTCCTAGGCAGCTCACCTTGTCAAAGAGTGTCTGTAAGTAGCTTTTATGGCTTTATATATGTTTAGGGATAGAAGGGTATAAATTTCTGGTGTGTTTCATGAATTTCCTGAAACTATTTTGACTTGTTTACCTCTTAAGTTTAAGGCAGTTCCCTGAATAATGTCAATTTTCACTTCCTTCTAGAACATTTTACTGTATCACTTCCCTGTAAACATTATGTTTCTTAATAAGCTTCCCCTTAGATTGACAGTTTTAATGTTGAAGGAAGCTGATACAAAACAGCAGTCAGTTTATCCTGTAATACTTTTTGAAATGCTTACATGATTGGCAAAATGAACATATACTGTGATAGTTTTATATTATTAAAAGTGTCAGGCTGGAGAAATGGCTCAGAGGTTAAGAGCACCGCCTGCTCTTCCAGATGATCCGGCTTCCATTCCCAGCACCCACATGGCAGTTCACAACTGTCTGTGACTCCAGTTCCAGAGGATCCAACACCCTCACACAGACATATATGAAGGCAAAACACCAATCCATATAAAATAAATAATTTTTTAAAAAGTGTCATGAAGTATATGAATATGTCCCAGTTTTTGGAGGTTTCAGGACCATTGTTATCTCTTATATAAAAGGATCTATTGTATTCCAGACTTAATTCCATGAAATGGTAACTCCAAGAGATATAAGAAAAAATATGGTTACCCTCCATATATACTCTTCCTACTTTCTATGCAAGCAGCCTCATTTCTTTTGGTAGTCTGGATTCATCACTTCTCCTTACACTGAAACTACTTTCATAGCTTTTTAAATCAAGGGCTTAAGTGCCTAAAGTGATCAGGATATACATTTCAATCTTGACTTCCAGTTCAATAAAATACTTGTTATGAGTTTTGGCAGAAGGAGTATTACCTATGAAAGCAAGACTTTTAGATCATCATAACATAAAATTACTTTCAACATTACTGGGAGTAATGATAAATAATTTCAATACTACTTACAATCCTAAAATCCAGGACCTGTGAATCTTGGTTATAGGAGACACAATACCTTGTCTGAATTATAATTCAAAACTTTTCAAGAATCTTGTCCCAGTCTTTCACACTATTGTTACAGCAATTGAGTTTTTAAAAGGTAATTCTATGTTTCTATCAAACTTTCTTCTTTTAGATGTCAGGACATAGGGTAGAAGCAGATAATTCTATGAAAGTTAGCACATCACAGCACTCCTTTAGTTATAAAATGTATTCCATATTGAGACCTAAATTTTGGTCTCTTCTTTTGGCAGATTCTGTACTCCGTAGAAGTTATATACATTTTGATCTTGGTAACTGGATACTCAGGGAAAGTGGATGACTATCATCTGCTGCAAGATAATTGCTCACACTGTGAAGTGCTAAGACTGTGTTAATAAAATTAACCTTGGATGAGGGGACACAGTCAACAACTAGTGGACAAGAAATAACCATAGAGAATACAGAGGACCCAGTTATGGATAGAGAGTTGATCAGGAAGGAGCAGGGTAGAACTTGGAGATTTCAAGTCTTTTGGGTTTTTGGGTTGGCATGAATGGAGAGCGATTTCTCTTGCTGGGTCTCCAGCCAAAAGGAAAAACAGGTGTTCCTTATTAACTCTTACTGACTTTAATGATCTATCAGTTTCACACTCCACCATCCTACTCCCAATAATTTTATAGGTAAATAGAATGATAGAGACTTAGATAAAACCTACATTTAACTACCTACCATTATTTTGTATATAGCTCTATGTATGTTCACTTGTACTTCTGAAAAATTGTATAACATTGTATAATACTTTAAATTCTGACAACTGTAAAGGTCTCCTTGTATTATTGCTCTCCTTCAGTATTGTCACAGAAATTAATAAAATGCTACAGCTGTAAACGTCTGAGCTGTTTCTCAGAATATGAAGAATTATTTATGAACTAGGCTCTAGCCTTTTTTTTCAGTGAAAACATCATGATGCACAAGTATATAATTGTGTGTTGCGTCTTGCCTGACTGGTCTATATGCTTCTGAGAAGGGGAATGTGGATTGAGGAAAGAAACAAACAGACAGAAGATAGAGTTTGGAGGGTTTTCACGTAAATACTGTAACAAAAGCCCTGAGTTTACCACTGTCCTTATATACCCCAATCAGAAGGGGAGGACACAAGACTTCAATGATACAAAGAACAAGCAAACATAATTACATACAGCCGGGCGGTGGTGGCGCACGCCTTTAATCCCAGCACTCGGGAGACAGAGGCAGGCGGATCTCTGTGAGTTTGAGGCCAGCCTGGTTGGTCTATAAGAGCTAGTTCCAGAACAGGCTCTAAAAAAGCTGCAGAGAAACCCTGTCTCGAAAAAACAAAAAACAAAAAAACAAAAACAAAAACAAAAAAAACATAATTACATACATATATACATCATACATACATCATAACACGTCCTAACCATGCCCTAAGTCAAACATCCTTTTGTTTTCCGTTAAGTACCAAGATATCCAGTAGCCTTACCATTGACCAAACATCCTGTTGTTCATCCTTGAAAAGAAAGAATGGCACTGAACTCTGAATTTTAATCAAAATGCAATGGTTTTTAAACTGTGGGTTCTGACAATTCCTGTTTTTTAAAATTATTTCTTATTGTCTCTGCTTTTGTCAAGGACAGAGGTCTGTGCCTGACTTAGGTTGTCTTTTATAACCTTTTAGACATAACCATCAATGGTACACACATTTTGTCATATATACCTGTTGTTAAGTTGACTGGAAACAAAGTCTTACCTGTCTTTGATTGCCAGCCTCTGTTTATAAAGAGTTAATGGAGAGTGGATGCGATACCATGTACATCTCAGCCAACTTTTCATTGAGAGATTATAAGTAACTTGATATTCATAGGCAAGCAAATAATGTCAAATAATTCATCAGCTCCTATGATTGTGCCACCTCTTAATAAAGGAGTAAAGGATGACCAAGATGGAATGCATTTTTTATATTGGTCCAGAATGCCTTTAGTAGATTTACCTGTGTCAAAATTCAAATTTGTCTTATTAAACATATTAAATTTAAGGACTCATTAGCATCAGTGTCAGATTTCTCTTAGATAAGCTCTAACTTTTTTAATGTATATGCACTTTTATAATGAACAGAAGAAGTTACAAACATTAATAGGTCAATAACATAAGTCTAGTATAAATATCAACAATGAACAAACAACTTGTTTACTTTCAATTTTTATAACTTTGATCCAATCAACAGAAATATTTGTGTGGTTGGTGAGATTTGAGTCTTTTTTTTTTAAAATCTAAGGCATTGTTGTTACCAGCATCCAAAGATAATTTTGAGCTGCTCTATTCCTAGAGTACTAAATACCAGCAACAATGCTTTTATCCCATTTGTCTTCCTATACTGAGGAGGGGCTTTAGTCATATATTGCCTTCATAGTAGGATTTGTTTGCTCAATATCAGTCTTTTTCACACAGTGGGGTAATTTTTGAGATCCCTGTTTTGTAGGCCTTAAGAACAGATGAACACCATAACAGCAAAAGTGACCTTTGCATCCCAATAATTGGAATAGATACACAAGCAAACACTCATTTAGTGTTTCTTTACCATTCCCAGAATAATTAAAACTCACATAGGTCTGAGAAGTTTGTACAGCAGATTTACCAAGAAGCCAGAAATCATTAACCATCACTGTAAACTTTTTTTTTTCTTTCCAGCCAGTATTATCAGATGATGATGAACATCTTGGGGGTGGGGGTAAGGGGAGATGGGGAGAGAAAAGTGAGAAGGGGAGGATGGGGAAAGCTTTGGGGAATGGGACGGTTAGGATGGAAGAAGGGTGGATATGGGAGCAGGGAAGTATATATCTTAATTAATGGAGCCATTTTAAGGTTGGCAAGAGACTTGACTCTAGAGGGGTTCCCAGATGTCCAGGGAGATGTCCCCAGCTAATTCCTTGGGAATTGAGGAGAGGGAGCCTGAAATGGCCCTGTCCTATAGCCATACTGATGAATATCTTGCATATCAGCATGGAACCTTCATCTGGCGATGGATGGAAATAGAGACGGAGACCCACATTGGAGCACTGGACTGAGATCCCAAGGTCCAAATGAGGAGCAGAAGGAAGAAGAACATGAGCAAGAAAGTCAAGACAACGAGGGGTGTGTCCACCCACTTAGACGGTGGGGTGATCTAATGTGAGCTCAACAAGGTCAGCTGGACTAGGACTGATGGAGCATGTGATCAAACCTGATTCTCTGAATGTGGTGGACAATGAGGGCTGACTCAGAAGCCAAGGAAAATGGCACTGGGTTTTGATCCTACTGCATGTACTGGTTTTGTGGGAGCCTAGACTATTTGGAAGCTCACCTTCCTAGTTCTGGATGGAGGGGGGAGGACCTTGGACTTTTCACAGGGCAGGGAACTCTGACTGCTCTTTGGACTGGAGAGGGAGGGGAAGGGGGAGGGGGAAGGGAAATGAGAGGAGGGGAGAAGGTGGAAATTTTTAATAAAAAAAATTAATTAATTAATTAATTAAAGAAAGAAACCTCATTTCAACTCCTCTGTGGCACATCATCAGGACTGGTCATTCTTCTATTTTACACACTGCACCACATGCTCAGGCAGTGATTGAGATTTATTTTTCCTGTGAAGAAACATAAACATGCCCTTGACCCCATACTTAAACATGGCAGTGATCCATTTAAAATCTAGTGTAAGGATTTTTATTTCACCTGAATTAAAGTCAGTCCACTATCATCATGTCAAAAACTATCTGTGGCAGATTGCTCCTCAGAATCTACATTTAGAAATTTAAAATAAAAGAGGGCATGATTCAATACATTATGTGGTGACTGAGGGTATAACTCCACCTTATTTATTTTTTAAAATTGTAATTTAAGAAGCACAGGGAAGGAGATGGAAATTTTTAAATATATATAAAAAAAATAAACCATGAGAAAAAAAAAAAAAAAAAAAAAAAGAAGCCACAGGAATCTCTATAATTTCTTAACTTTAAGTAATATAAGAAATTACTGTTTCATGTCTAATATTTCATTGGGAATAAAATTAGTGAAACATTTCTAAAGTATCTGGATCTGTTATCCCTTTTATAATTTTAGGAAGTTTTGTATATGAAAATCTCTTTAAGCAATGAGTTATCACATGTTGAATGACTTTACCAGTTTGTGCAATGGCCATCAGGAACAATTAACAGGTATCAACTCCCATATGTACATACCTTAATTTGTCAAATTCTACAAGAATGACATCCACTTGTCAGAGATGATTAAGAAGAAGGTCTTGAGGATTTACTCCTATGTAGGCACAAGTAATTACTGTGGGTATATATCATATTTTTTAATAATTTAATGATCCAATTTGTCTGGCAAGGCCAAATTTTTCTCAGGCCCCACTTTTGATGCTATGTGTTGTCCATATATTCCTGAGAAGGGAGGAGTGTGAATTGAAGAAAGATATACGTGATAGACAGGAGATAGATAGATTTGGAAGGCTTTCAGTGAATACTGTAACAAAAAGGACTGAGATTATTACTCACAGTCCTTATATACCCAAAATCAAAATAGAAGTGCACAAGACTTCCATGCTACAAAGAACAAGCAAGCATAATTACTTCCATACATATTAAAACACCTGATAACCATTCCCTTTCTCAAACATTCTTTGTCTGGCTTTTAAGTAGCAAGACAGTTTGCAGTCATATCTTTGCCCAAACATCTTGTTGTTCATTTTTGAGGATCAAGAATAGGTTTGAACTCTCTGACCTTTATTCAAGATAGAATGGATTTAAAACTGTGAGCTGTAACACTGTAGACAGTAGTTATCACTTAAAAAAAGTTGGGACTAAAAGTATTGGCTCCACTCTTCTTGTGAATTATTTTTTCCTGTAAGATATACTTTGTTCCAAACATTTGTTCCAATTTCATGATAGATTGCTGCTATGTACTTCCAAGATTATGGGCCAGATTGACATCTCAGATCATATGTGTGTATCATGATAGGCTTGCTTGATCGTTATATGGCCCATTGACATTTATTCAGTTTGAACTTAAAAGCAGGGTAACAGTTATCTCTCAAACTCAGAATAATTGTGTGCATGTAATGACAGAGCCTTTCTTCAAAATCCTAGTCTTTTAGTGTAATTCACATATGGGTGGGGGGGTCTCTGAAAAGCTCCATATAACATCTCTGTCTATGAGTCTTACCTCATATACATTTTTGTCTTCCACTAGCATCTCTAATACTTTTGGGAACATTGTATCATATGATCCAAATAGAAAAACAAAATCCTGCACTGTATCCTAGAGCCATTGCACAAACTCTTATTTATAGCCTTATTTCATAATAGTAGATATTTTGGTTTATGTACCACATGACCCAAAATAATACATCCAAATATGACTGTGATGCTTCCAAAATCCATATAAGCAAATACTATTCAATTATTGACAGGAGAGTCTAGGTAGAACAACTTATGCTTCACCTTAGGAAAAAAAATCTGTATTTTTATATCATTAGTCTCCTAGAAATTTTGCTGAGTAAGTATTTTCTTGAATTTTGGTCATATTTATTTCCTACATTCTAATGTATACTTGCAGTATCAGTGAGTACTGATAAATTTCAGCTTCTGCTCACTTGATCCAATCAGTATAACAACCTATATATAATAGACCAGTGGGATAAACAGGTCATATTATCTCCCTTTTCTCCAATGCTAAAGAGTTACTATATTGTTAAGATTTAACAGTAATGATATATGTCTGGACAAGCCAATTGTAAGCAAATTGATTCAGGTGGGCCTTGTGGATAGGTATGTAAAAAAGGGTATTTCTAATAAAAATTAATGCTCAAGTAGTAAAAAGTTATCTTAAACAATCATTGTGTGTATTATACAACTGAGCAGTTGTGACTCCCACAAGAAGGAATACAGAGATCAATGACTGAGCTATTTCTCTTCACAGAATTTTTGTATAGTGTTGTTGAATGGCACTTATCTTCTTCTCATTGTGGAGGGCTAGTTATTACAAAGAAAACTGACTACTACATTCTAATTCCCTCCTTTTAAATCTTAATCAATATAATATTGATTAAGAATAATAATTTTTATATCATTCATAAGCAGCTATCATCTAATTCAGTACTTCAATCAACCTATCAAGAAAACATTTAACTCCTACATTTATCTGTGTGAGAAATAACATTAAACTCATCCTCTCTTCTCAATGCATACACACACACACATATTAATTTAACATGATCTAGTTTTTTTTTTTTGTTTTTTTTTTTGTTTTTTTTTTTTTTTTTGGTTTTTCGAGACAGGGTTTCTCTGTGGCTTTGGAGCCTGTCCTGGAACTAGCTCTTGTAGACCAGGCTGGTCTCGAACTCACAGAGATCCGCCTGCCTCTGCCTCCCGAGTGCTGGGATTAAAGGCGTGCGCCACCACCGCCCGGCAACATGATCTAGTTTTATTTTTCATCCATGATATATTTAAAATCCTTTAACATTTTTTTCACATTTGTGAAGAAAGAAAAACTTCACAAATGTGCATTCCAGATCTTCTTTTGATTGGAAATTATGGGAGTTCTAGAATTTTATTAAGGGGTTTTGCACTGTCTCCTGTGTACAACTATATACCTCACTTTTAAAGGCAGATGAAGCTGACTCTGCTTAGCTTGTGAGTCAACCATTGGTGTTGAAGCTGCATTCTGAGTTATATTATCATTGTCTTTTTTGTCAACTCCTTCAGAAGGGGACAATTCCTATTTAAGGAAGAATTCTCATGCAAGGGTAGATACACATGATATATAAATACTGCAAGGACATAATGCAAATGCATCCAATCCTGTAAGAAGCAGACAGTTAAATGTTCCTGTCCTTCAAAAATAGTGTTTTTCTACACATATACATCCACAATCACATGCTCCAAATCTTTACAAATCACTGTTCTCAGGTCTGATTTATAATGTGGTGGACCATTAATATGCAGCTTTCACCAAAGTTTAACAGAAGACTAAAGGTATGTCAAAAGTACAGAAAAGTTATCTGTAGATAATGAGAAGACCTGGTGGCAATTCCCAAAGAACTGAACTTTGGTCCTACACTTAACCTTTTTTAAGTCTGGGACTTAAGTTTATATTGTAAGTTAGGCAATCTTATGATAAAAGCTTGAGTTTGTTTTTCAGTGAGATCAGCCCCAGATATATATATATATATATATATATATATATATATATATATATATATATATATAATGTTTCCTGTCAAGTACACAACTAGAAGATTTTAGAATGCTAAGAAATTTGATTAGTTACAACTAGTCAGAACCATTGGAATTCTTTAGTTTCCCAGAAATGTAAATAAGTTTTATGTAGAGAACCACTAATTTTTTCTACTTACAAAGTAGGAATCATGAATATAAAATATATTTATTTGACAAAATTCTTTGTATAGTTCATACCATGAGCTATCAATGCTCTTTGCATTACTAGTAAGGTCTTTTTAATCACATTGTAGAAGTGGAATTGGAGTGCTTAATGTAATATGATCATCTGCATTAGAAAAATCCTTGCCTACAATTCTCTTCCTCTAAAAATCACTGCTGGTGCTACAATTTGTCTTAGTCAGGGTTCCCTAAGGGAAAAGAATTGATAAATTTAAACATATCATAAAAGGAGGTTCATTGGAATGCATTACCTGATAGGAACTGAGTATTCTGAAAATGGCTATCAGTGTGCTAGAGAATTCTGTAAATTGATGCCTAAGTGGTATCAGACTGTCAGTGAAGCCCTGTAGATTCTTCAAGAAATGCTCATCATTAAGCCTTGTGGGAAAGCAAAAGAAGCTGGATCCATGTTAGCAATGGTTGGCAGCAGCAACATGGGAGCAGTCACAAAAGAACAGACGTCCTAAGAGTCAAGAAGGGGAGCCCACATGCAAGCAACACTACTTCCCCATAATAGTACTAGTTTGTGTCTGGCCATTTATGTAAAAATGTTACCATCTCTGAGGGAATGGTTTCTCTCAGTTGAGACATTTTAAAAATTCCCTCACAAAGAGCCATTCAGGAGAGGTGTAGAACTTCCTTGATGTTACATGGCATTCTACTGACAATCAATACAACCCATCGCAATAATTAAACAGATATTCACATCTGCTTGGGATACGTCTAAGATCCAAAAATATCAGGAGCAATAACTAACAAAAAAACGCAGCAACTATTGTCAGAATATATGGAGCATAATAAAACACATACGAGGAAATGCATAATGATACAGGAAGTAATTGAAGTGGAAGTGGTATGTACGCAATACTATCAGTACAACTTAAGCCTATCAGTTAGTTAAAGAAATTTGACTATTTTCAAGTCATTATAGACTTCTTTAGAAGAAAAACAAGACTTCTTAAAAGTTATCTGGAAATTAATAAATGAAAAAATTAAGGAGACATAGTTATGGAAGATATAAATAACATAATACGACAGCTACATTTCTGTTTCCTACTTTTGAACTGTTTGCCTTCTGTTAATTATTCAGTTTTCCCCTCCAATTTATCATAGTTGTTTTAGTAACTCATAATGTTATTTACTCTTTTTTTCAGTAACTTCTTTTCACTGTGTCCTGGGTAGTTCTTGTCAGTTTGGCATAGCTAAGGTAATCTTAGAGGAGTTGAATTCAATTAAGAAATTCCCCAGTTATATAGAGCATATTCTTAGTTAATGTTTGATAAGTGAGAATCCAGCCAATTGTTGGTAGTGCCATCTTTGAACATGTGGTCCTGGGTTCTATAAGAATGAAGACTGAGCAAGCCAGAAGTTAACAAGCCATGGCTTCTGCATCATATAATTTAGTAATGTTTTATTCTTTATTCCAATACACTAAGTTGAATTGTGCTACTCTTCCGAGAATGCATGTGTTGATTTTCTTTAATGAGAAATATTTAGAAATATTCTTTTTTTTGAAGTGTTAATATAACTAAACACCTCTTCCCTTTTCTCCTTCCAAGCCCTACCATATGCCCCTCCCTCTCTCCTTCAAATAGTGGTCACTTTCTTTACGGCTACATTCAATATATGCGTGGGTAAATTCATATATGTATAGTTATATACATGTATAGTACTAAATGCAATCTACTCAGGCTACATAATTAACATTACTTATATTGCCTTTTCAGAGCTTACCAATTAACACTGGATTCTGGATAAGTAATTGGTATGTGTTTCCCTAAGGATGACTATCTCTCCTGTTTTTAGCTTTCTTTAGCTGTATGTAGTTCTTTTTTGTAGAGCTGAGGCATCATGGACTTTTTCCATCTACTTTGGCTTGTTCATTGCTGTCATCTTTGTTCATCTTATCTTTTGGCAATCACATTGGTAAAACTTTATGGCTGTGGCTTCTGACATTACTGGTAGATACAGTTTCACACTGATCTCCTGATCCTTGTAATGTTAATCATAACATTATTAGTTCACTTTTCATCACTTAGAAGCAACTGTGATAGCAAACAGATTAAACAGTACTGTTTAAGTAATCTTATTCCAGTGTCAATAAATGAAACTGAGAAATAAGAATAACAAAATTGACTGGATAATTAATGTAATGTCACCTATTCTTAAACATATGAGACCTTGTTTAAGTTATAAATTTTAGAAATTTATTAATTATAATTAATATATAACCGAAAATAATCTTACTTCTTACCATTACTGCTTTTTTCATGTTCTAGAATATTATATAATTTAGTTCATGTCTTATTGTTTTCTGTATATCTTTCTTTCATAAACTACTCCTCATTACTAAGTGTAAACCTGATAATCAGAATTTCAGTTCTAAGCTCCCACGTAAAGTCCAAGGCATGTCTGTGAATCCTGTAACATCAGCATTAGTCAGCACAGACAGAAAAATGTCAGGAGCTTCCCAACCTTACTAACATGATACGATTCTGGTTCACAGAGAGACCTAAGTCAGAAAACAATAGGCACTTGAGGTCTTGCTGTGATCTTTATGTCCATGTCCACAGATATGAACACTAACAAGGATGAATCATGAATACATACACTATCTATATAAGACAGAACACACTCTATAGACATTAAAATCAAAAGCAATTAATCTATCTATAAACTGTATTACCAAGAATGTGGAACTCGTATCTAATGGTCAAATAGAATAGTCTGTGAAGAGATGTCAAACTTAGTATGTCCCAGTTCTTTTCCTCACACTTCTCAGAATGATCAAAATTAATTGTTCACAAATGCTGATGTGCATGTGAAGGAAAGAGAACCCACATAAAACATTGTTGGGAGTGTAAACTACTAAAGTCACTATGAAAACCTGTCTGAAGGCTTCTCTGGAAATGAAAACTAGAGCTACCACAAGACACAATGATACCATTTCTGGACAGATACCCCAGAAACTCTTATCTGAAAATTAAATCTTAAACTACCTCAAGATATAGCTATACGAGTTGTGGACATATATGCCAGGATTTCTTCATTCCACTTCAAAGAAACATGTTTATAGAAATTAGAATAAAATATATTGTCATAACCAGTTGTAGGAGTATGGCAAAGAGGACTTAATGGAGGACTGTGGATTGGAAAACCCTTGTGTGATGGCTGTATGTTGTTGTTTTACTGGCCTGTTCAACTGGTACCATTGAAAGGAATCCCTCCCGTATTGAATACCAGGACAATGGGATGAGTTGATGTAGAGGAACGGGAGAGATCCACTTCCCACCACCTGGCTAGCTTTACTCAAAATAATTACATGGAAACTGTATTCATTTAAATACTGCCTGGCCTATTAGTTTCAGCCTCTTATTGGCTAATTTTCAGATCTTGCATAACCCATTTCTATTAATGTTTGTAGCACCACAAGGTGGTAGCTTCCCAGGAGAGATCTTAACCTGCGTCTGTCTGAGAGGAGAATCATGGTAACTACCTGAGGCATCTGCCGGACTCTGCTTTCTTTTTCCCACAATTCTGTTTTGTCTATTCCACCTACCTAATTTTCTGTCCTATTAAATGGTCAAGGCAGTTTCTTTATTAACCAATAAAAGTAACACATAGATGGATGGCCCTCCTCCATCAAGTTGAGGGAAGTAAGGCAGGGGAGAAGATGTTTGTGTTCCTTTGGGAAGTGGGCAGATTTCAGATTTCCTGATTCAGAGCTGGGGATGCAACTAGGAGGAGTGGATCTTAGCAGCAGTAGAAGAGGTGTGGATGCTCCTTCAGTCTACTTGTTTCTCTGGGAGGAACAGCTAATGGGTTATCATGGGGTGTACTGAGGATTCCTTTTGTTGGAGGACACAGAGACTGAAAGGACCATCTTTTCTAGCCAGGCAATTGAGTTGTTGGCTAAGAGTTCCTATGGAGATCCCTAAACACAGCAAGATTATTTTAGATCACTGTCAAAAAAATGACATTTTGGTTCTATTGAAGTGGACAACATACACACCATTCATTCACTGAATGTAGATTATTGATCAGGTATAAGCATGGAGCCTTCATTCTGACATCAACCAATGGTGAAGAAGGACTTGTGGGAGTGGTCAACAAATGTTTGGTTAAACTTGAGGCACATGGCATAAGATATAGTCCATGGCCTGCACTTCCTGGATGCCCAAACATTGGAGACTGGATATCTGAGTGACCTGGGGTAGAGACCAACACAACTGAAAAAATATCATAAATCAATGAAATGATTCCTAATGTTATTTGACTATACTCAGAGATTAGTATCTTGCCTAATTATTATTAGAGAGGCTTCATTCAGTAGCTGATGGGAACAGATGCTGATATCCATATCCAGACATTATGCAAAGAGATACTAAATTAGAGGTTTTCATAAGGTCCCTATCCATGGGTTCAGGGAACTTGGTGGAAGAGGTCAAGGAAAGATTGTAAAAATAGGAGTGGGTAGAGTACAAGAGGGGAATGTGGTACTCTAAGTCACCTAAGCAAAGCTTATATGGGCTCACAGAAACAGAAACAGCAAGCATGGGGAGCATGGGACCTACATAAGTCTAGACCAGGTCTCCTAATTGTATGCTACTGTAGGCGGAAGTTTCTGTCCCACAAACCATTTCACAAATAACTAGGATAAAGACTTATTATAAAATATAAATGCTAATTCAATAGCTCAGCTTTGTTTCTAGCTAACTCTTACATTTAAGTTAACTCTTATTTCTTATCTATGCTTTGCCATGTATGTGTCTTGCTACCTTTTCTCAGTATAGCATGTTTATTTCCTACTTCTTCTGTGTCTTTCCTGTAGCAGCTGTGACTCCACCCTTTTTCTTCCCAGCATTCTCTGTCAGTTTGTCTTGTTAGTCATTCTTATGATTATCTAGTTTTAAAATATTTTATGGAAAATCAAGTTTTGTAATTTTAAAAGGAATTATGTTGTATTTACTTCCTGGTTTTAGTATCTTAAATGAATATTGTGCAAAGGAATTAACTTTCTTGCTCACTGGGTATTTAACCTTCAGTCTAGCACACACTAAAAATGCTCTATTACTGATCTAAGACATACCCCAAAATACCTGTAGTTTTTACCTCAGAAGATAAACTAACTGTATGGGCTAAAGTAGTGTATCCATATCCCTAATCATGAATAAGTTTATTTTGTTTTGCATGCTAAAAGATGATATTTATTCTGTTACACTACTACAAATAGCTGGACTGGGACTGAACGAACATGTGATCAAACGAGACTCTCTGGATGTGGCTGACAATGAGGTCTGACTGAAAAGCCAATTATAATGGTACTGGGTTTTGATTCTACTGCATATGCTGGCTTTTTGGGAGCCTAGTCTGTGTGGAAGCATACCTTCCTAGACCTGGATGGAGGGGGGGAGGGCCTTGGACTTCCCACAGGGCAGGGCACCCTGACTTCTCTTAGGACTGGAGAGGAAGGGGGAGCGTGATTGGCGAAGTGGAAGGGAAATGAGAGGAGGGGAGGAAGTGGAAATTTTTAATAAATTAAAAAAATGAGTTTCATAATATTTGAAAGTCTCTAATTACAATCTTATCCTCATATTATGAAACACAAAAATAAACTACTACAAATGAAAAGAAAACCTTCAATTTTGCAGAAAATTCATGGGTAAGATGATCTCCTGATATAAAGCAGTGCTATGCATATGATCACCCAATAATGAAACTAAAAGTATTGAAGCTATTTTAATATTCATCCCCATTACCTTTTGCTATCCCATACTTGCTACAGATTCTTTCTTAAACAGATGTGTCCTTCTTTATGTATATTTTTGTGTGTGAATATCTTGTGAAAGTAGCCATAACTTTTGTGAGTTCATTGTTACTAGTTTTGATCATGTCTAGAAGTCTTGTGTTTCATAAGAACCACCTCCCATCATCCAACTGTTTCTGTTCCCTTTTTCTGGATATATTCTGGGTCTTAGAGGGGATGATGTTTTAAGTATATAGTGTCTTTTTCTTAGTTTTACAAAATTTACCCACATTGCTACCAAACTTGCCTGGGTTGTATGGAATTTTTGCATCTGAATCTTTGTATATCTGTCACTGACTAGCCATTAATGGAACTGATTTTTTAAATACTTTTGAAAAAATGTTCAGACTGTACCTTATATTTTAACATTTTTTAAAAAATATTTATTTATTTATTATGTATACAATATTCTGTCTGTGTGTATGCCTGCACGCCAGAAGAGGGCACCAGACCCCATTAGAGATGGTTGTGAGCCACCATGTGGTTGCTGGGAATCGAACTCAGGACCTTTGGAAGAGCAGGCAATGCTCTTAACCTCTGAGCCATCTCTCCAGCCCCTATTTTAACATTTAATTCTCAGTTTAAGTAGTATATTTCCTAAGGGATGCTGCATGCTGTAATGATAGTTCAATAATCTAATAAAATTGTAAATAACTAGCAATAATTAGCTAAGCATGAAATATCCTATTGTTTTAACAGCTTCTAACTCATATTTTAGTCAGAAACATGATATCTTTCTTCTTTGTTAATTAAATGCTTAAATATGTTGAAACTTACATTTTTTGCCCTAATACTAATTTAATTTATTTTAGGATTAGGATGTGGATTTATAAGCATTTTGGTAAAAATAGTTTTCAAGGTTTTTACTGAGATATAATTTAAAAAGTTTAGCCACTAAATGTCTTAGCTTTCTTCATGATTAATGTCCTCCTTACGTGTTACATGTATACCAACAAAAATCTAGAGAAAACTTCTAACCAAGTAGTTCACTATAAAATGGAATTTCAAATGTTATTTCAGTGAATGTGTTGAACAAAACTTATTTACAGGAAAACTTGATAATGGAAAATGTAATTTATTAGAACAATTAGAGTATTGTGTATGAGCAGTGATGTAAAATAAACTCTGAGAATTTACATAGAACAAGAACTATGAGAGTGAATGTTCATGTAGATTAATTCTTGCCTCATTCTTGCCAAACATATCCTACAATTTCGTTAGTTTTCTGAGATTACTAAGATTTAGTGAAGAGAAGTAATACAAATTGGAAGTATATCATAGCCAGAAGTAATATATATTTCCCTTTGTAGAACAATATTAGTTACACTAATTTTCTCATTTTTACTAATTCAGAAGTTGCATAAAAAGTGTCAAAGAGACATTTTTTCCTAACATTTATTAGAACACTAAACAATCTAAGTGCTCATAAATATATTTTTTGGAAAAGGCTCACAAGGAAATAATATTCAAGCATAAAAATAATGAGATCCAGTAATTGTACAGAATGGCTGAACTGGTAGTCATTACAACTAGAGAAATAAGTGCAAGTATAAAAATATTTTCTTAGTTGATTTTATAGATTATTAGCATGAGAAGCTTGTTCTGTAAGGCTGGGAAGAAGAACAAAGAAGCAATGATGAAGGTACTCCTAATGCCATGCTAGATTTAGGAATAAGAACTAATCAAAACAGCAATGATAGCCTTTGCTGGAGAGGTTGTGGAGTAAGGGGAACACTCATCCATTGCTGGTGGGAATGCAAACTTGTGCAACCACTTTGGAAAGCAGTGTAGTGGTTTCTCAGGAAATTTGGGATCAACCTACCCCAGGATCCAGCAATACCACTCCTGGGAATGTACCCAAGAGATGCCCTACCATAGTACAAAAGCATTGGTTCAACTATGTTTATAGCAGCATTATTTGTAATAACCAGAGCCTGGAAACAACCTAGATGTCCCTCAATGGAAGAATGGTTAAAGAAAGTATGGAATATATACGCATTAGAGTACTATTCAGTGGTCAAAAAACAATGACATCTTGAATTTTGCATGCAAATGGATGGAAATAGAGACTACTATCCTGAGTGAGGTAACCCAGACCCAAAAAGATGAATATGATGTGTACTCCCTCATTAGTGGATTCTAGCCATAAATAAAGGACATTGAGCCTATAATTCATGATCCTAAAGAAGCTAAATAGGAAGGTATACCCCCCCCAAAAAAATATAGTTATCCTCCTGGATATTGGAAGTATACAAGATTTCCAGCAATAAATTGAGAGCTTGGGGGTGAGGTTGGGACGGGGGTAAGAGGAGATGGGGAGAGAGAAGTAAGAGGAAGAGGATGGGAGAGCATGGGGGAATGGGACATTTGTGATGGAGGAGGAGTGGATATGGGAGCAAAGAAGTATATATCTTAATTAAGGGAGCCATTTGAGGGTTGGCAGGAGACTGGACCCTGGAGGGGTTCCCAAGTGTCCAAGGAGATGTTCCCAGCTAGTTCCTTGAGGAGCTGAGGAGAGGGCGCCTGAACTGGCCCTATACTATAGCCACTCTGTTAAATATCTTGCCTATCATCATAGAACCTTTGTCTGGCGCTGGATGGGGATAGAGACAGAAACCCACATTGGAGCACTGGAATGAGCTCCAAAGGTCCAAATGAGGTGCAGAAGGAGGGAGAACATGAGCAAGAAAGTCAGGACCGTGAGGGGTGCGCCCATTCACTGAGACAATGGAACTAATCAAGGCCAGCTGGACTGGGACTGATGGAGTATGTGATCAAACTTGACTCTATGAATGTGGCTGACATGGAGGGCCGACTAAGAAGCCAAGGACAAAGGTACTGGGTTATGATTCTACTCCATATACTGGCTGTGTGGGAACCTAATCTGTTTGGATCCTCAATTTCCTAGACCGGGATGGACAGGGGAGGACCTTGGACTTCCCACAGGGCAGGGAACCCTGACTGTTCTTTGGACTGGAGAGTGAGGAGGAGGGGGAATGGGGAAAGGGGAGGGAAATGGAAGGAGGGGAGGTTAAAATCTGTAGTAATAATAATAATAACGATAATAATAATGAAAAATAATAAATAAAAACAATAATAAATAAAATAATAATAAATAATGTTAATATAAACATTATAATATAATGAATATAATAATAATAACAAATAAAATAATAATACAAAAAAGAACTACCATTGTGGTACACAAAAAGTGATTACATGATACGCAAGAATCAAATGTCACAATATACCATAAAATGCACAATCTTCATGTTCTCAGGTTACTATAACAAACTTAATTTTAAAAGTAAAATAAAACTATAGTATATTATATATAATTATACATACATATATCAAGCATATATAATACATATTTACATATTTCCCAGTTGCCAGAAACATCACAAATGCATTAAAAATCAGCATTCCACTAAGCACTGAGAAGTATCATTTTTACTGTCAGTGGCATATTGTATTTGTTGAATGAAAAGTTCAGGTCTAGCACACTTCATCATATTCTCAGTCTTTGGAATATTGATATGTACTATCTTCTTCTAGTGCACTGTGTCTGATGAACTGCCTGCCCACCCATTTCTTAGATGCATTCACTTATTGGGGGAAAATAATCTACATTCACAGGGTTTTTTTTAAACATGAAAGATTGCCAAAGTATTTTATGAAAGTAGTGATATGATTCCAAAGGAAAATCATGAAAAATATTTGATAGGGTTATCTCTCACACAAAATAAATTCAGTAACACTAAGCAATCCAATCAAATTCAATAGACATTGATTTTATGTTTTCCAAAGCAAATTGTAACAAATATAAAAACATAATTCAGATTTCAACATTTCGCAAGAAGTAATTTACTAAATATGTTTTTATGTGAATGAGATAGTTCTATAACTTTGTTCATTTAAACATTTATCTAGCCACACCAGAATAATCATTTAAGAATAACTAAAAAGTGAACTGAAAACCAATACTCATTATATATGTAAGTTTGAAGTCATCTGAGACTAGTAGAGTATATAAAAATATTTGAAACTTAAATAAAGCTGTTGCTTCACATGAAAAATTAAAGTCTTAGATGAATTAAAGCTCAGATTATAAAAACAGAACATGAAAATATACAGGAACTGAAAACCTATATGTAGCAGAAGAAAATAGAAATCAAAAAGCTCAATAATTGGGAATAATAAAATAGCTTTCATTAAATATAAGAAATGAAAACCATAGGAACATACTTGATTATTTTGTATTACATTTAAATATTATATATGAACCCCCATAATACTAAACAGGAAACAGCATGAGAATTAATATTTATGATAATGTACATAACAAATACTTAATGGCCAGCTGTTCTAATGGTTCTTAGATGCTATAATCAGCCTCTATATCACGCTGTTTTCATGTCATATGTCAGGAATCAGCAAATAAAAGACAAGTACAATGAAATTTGGGCCTCTCCACTTTTTTTGTTCATTTGCTTATTTTCTATTGGGTCTCAGTGTCCTACAATGAGTATTCTTTGTTATGTCTGAAATCCAATTTGTTTATATATTCATGTATTTTTTGTAGAGAATATTGTCTGGTGCAGCTTATTGTATCTAAACAGTATAAGAAAAATTATGAAAAAGAACAGTGGCCTCATAACTTAGCAAATATATTAACAGCTAAAAATTTTATAAGGATACATATGAATAAATAAAACAGTTTAAGAAAATTTCTATCTTCACATTAATTTTTCCAAATAGTTACTCTGAGACATTATTTAAATATTCTTTCATTTACTACAAAATTATTTGTAATTGGAGACTGTGCTTATTTCAGACCAAGAATAATCACAGAAAACTATATTATTCACAACACTGTTTGGTCAAAAGTTAAACTTAAGGACAGATTTGTAAAGGTAACAATGAAAACATGTATATGATTCTCTATATCTCATGCCAAGGGTACTATTATTGTGTCTTACATTTGAAAATTAATAAACAAGTGGTGATACAGCACTATAAATTAAATTTCATACATTATAAAATTTTTCTTAGTTTTCACCTGCTATCTTATTTTTGTTCTTTGAACCTCAAACTGCAAATACTATATTTAACTCTCCTATTTCTAGATTCATCTGGTTCTTACAATATCTCATACTTTCACTATTTTCATAACTTTGAAAATCTGTAGTTGTAATTGTCAAATATTTTCCTTACCTTGGGCACTAAAATGTCATTCATGGCCAGGTGTGGTCTTAGAAAAACACATTTGGAGTCAGAGACTAAGAGAATCTGGGAGTTCAAGGTCATCCTGGTCTACAAAGCAAGTTTCATCCTACTCAGCAAGGAACTCTCTCAAACAAACAAAGAAACAAACAAATTATAAAATGTCATCTCAGTGAGTAGCCTTGGTAGGACGAAAAAGAGATCGAAATAGTGTTTTGTTCTCACCACAAGGTAAAGGGACAGATTACCAACATGGCATCTCTGTTCACATGAACACGTTCCATGCAATAGTGATATCATTGGTTCGTTAAGTTTCTCCATGGTAAATTGTCCTTTCCTCATTGTCACACATCCTTGGCTTGTATCATTGTACAAAGTCCATGGTTAATTAATGAGGTCTTATTATTTTATGTCACTAAAGGAAAAGATCAATTCAAATTATTAGAAGTGTTCTGTTCAGGTTGTTAGCCTATATACCAGTTATTCATCAAGGAAATTATTTACATCAATGTAGACAGAGATTATTGTAATATGCTTTGAGTTATAATAGAATATACATTTATTTGGTTACTTGTTCTTCTCTGGTTATTGGAAACCTTTTTCCACTTCACATAGTTAATGGGTGTGTGTGTGTGTGTGTGTGTGTGTGTGAGTGTGTGTGTATTTATGTATGTATGCCTGCATGTATACTTTGATCTTTTATAAAACATACTTTAATCATACTTACCCTATAATCACTTTAACACCTCTAAACTCCACCTTCACCTTCCTGTAGCTCCAATTTCATGCCCTTTTTTCTTTATTTCTTTAAAAATCTTCCAATCTAATTAGTGCTAACCATGTACTCCTAATTAAGATCATACACAAGAATATTAATGCACCAGGGACCATACATACTTAAAGACATCCTACTCTTCTTCCAAATTTCAAATAGTGCCTAAACTATGTATAGGACATTAAAATCCCCATTCTCTATGACAAGTCATTTTCTCCCTTGACTTTGAAAAAGTCATGTGTTCGCTGTTACGACCAGCATTAATGTCCAGGGCAAAACTGCTTTGCTGTATCTAGCAAACAGTATTTTGACTTAGTTATCCACCATCTCTGATTTTTACGGTATTTCTGGTCCCTCTTACATGACAATCTCTGAGCTTTCGGGTGGGTGAATGTCATGTGTCATTTAGAACTGAATACTGTGCAATTGTTGATTCTGTGTATCTTAAACAACACTGGGTCTCTGTACTACTCACATATGTTGCATTAAGATCTTTGTCTGATGAAGTCTGAGAGAGGCATTAATCTATAGGTATAAGAAAAGTCATTGTGTGTTGACATAAAACTGCCTCCATTAGCATAACAGGAAGTTCTCAACTAAGAGCCTATGACTTATCTCCTCACGGTTATCTTTTAGCTCTAATAACAATTTCAGAAATTGATTTAATATTTGAAGTGGGCCTTGAATACAATGTCTACAACTATCGTACCAGTGCACATATTTTGCCAAAACAATTGTTATTTTAGCTCAAGGTTTCATAACTGGGTAAGGTTGATAAATAACACATTACTGCTGAATGGCAGTTTGATTTGACCATGGGTTTTAGATTTACCTATTTTGTTTGCTTGTTTGTTTGTTTGTATGTTGCCATTCTTTGGTTTAAAGACGTTTGTAATTTTGATGTTGACTTCGTAAGAAGTGACTACAGAGGTGTCAAGGAATGAATGATCAAGTTCAGTCCTCTAGTTTTCTCAGCAGGTGATTCACAAAATTAAAAACTCCAATTAAGAAACATTCTTGAAATCTATTTCAAAATCACAAAAAAGAAAATTGCAAACAGACAATCTAGATTATTTGTCTACATTTGTTTTGTTCTACCTTTCATTTTATTTACAGAGTGTATATAGGGTCATTAATAACCAACATATAAAATGAGGTCGAAATCTGAATGTCTGACTTTCTTGAATATCATATTTGTAATTAATCTGAATTAAAACTTAATATTTATATGTGAGATTCTTTTTAAATGCCAAACTTCTGGACATTCTTTATTATGTGTCAAAACTAAAGTTGTTTCAATTTATCTCTAAATATATTTTTTTCTGTTAAGTTAGCTAGGTAACAAACATAAGCATTTCAGCATGACAGTGATTAAAGAAATAAAATTTTAAAAACGTGAGAATGAATTAATTAGATAAGGACAGTAATGATACATTTACCTTAGAGCAACGACAGGTTAACTTTTGAAAATTTTCTGTGCAGCTAGCTACTTGAAATATTTCTATTTACAAACCTTATTTAATTACAACTCATCTTACAGTTTCTTAGTTGAACCCTCAGCAACAGTCAGTATCACCTAAACAGAGAAATTAAAAACAGAACATCAAGCTGGCTTGACTTCAAGGCTCATTTAATATAACTGATCAGTATGGCAGCAAACAATAAACAATTAAAACGAGATCCCATTCATATGATATATATATCAAGTATTTTAATTGTCTTCATTAGAGATGCATGAAAAAGCCAAAAATGTCTTCTGGTGGCAGAATGTAATGATCCAAGATATAAATATATCATCAAGGGAAAAAATAGCACATAAAATGCTTTCTGACATGTCACCTGGAATTAGCGGCATCTCTCCATGACATCATTGTAATTGTCAGTCCTTAAATTCCATTATTAAATGTGCCGATGATGAAAGTACAGATAGGGCAAAGGAGTCCAATTAACTGGGAAGATTATTCTCAGAAGTGAGCCACTACTTCAGACACAATATGAAGTGTTTACAATGTTTCTCACTAAGGATATCTTGATAAAGGTTTTCATGTAAAAGGAAATTACAGACAGTAGGCATCATAATGCAAAGAGAATAGCAACACTCTCCATTAAAGGTAGGTAGTACTTTCATACTAAATTACTCAGATTTGGGGTTTAATGATATTTGAAATCTATATATTTGGCATCAGAAAGCGACTACAGTTTTGTAAAATTTGAACTAGAACCTTTATCCTCTACCAGTAAATTTTTATATCAACTTTTTTCTAGGATAAGAAAAGCTGTCTTTATACTGTAGAGATCCCTTGGAAAGCAAGAACATCTTCTGCCAAGACTCACAAATTACTTCACTTTATTTTAAATATTCACACATACTCCCTACAGGGATTCAGCCAAAGGAATGTTAAGCATGTAAAATTAGTACACATATTTTAAATCAACATTTATTTTTAAATCCTATAAATGATAAATTTTACATCTAAGTTTACTATAATATTCTTAATACACTCACCCATCATTATATTACAACATGAATTAAAGTCCTGCTACTTATCAGCATGGTCTCAGCTTCTGGGTATTTATGGGTAATGTGAACGAAAGAATGAAGAATGTTCACCTGATATTATAATTCACTTACATAAATTCCATCTTAAGAGTAAGTGGTGTCTTGTGTTTGAATATATCACCAGAGAATTATTAATTGATCAGGTCAAGTATTCTGAAAAAAGAGCATTTTAAATAATATATATTTATTACAAATATTAGACAGTAAATTTGTTTCTTTCATACATAAATAGGAAGGACAGATAAAATATTCCTTACGTTTTAAATAGCCTTCTCATCATACTCTAACCAACGAGTATTCAGTTTATCTAAATTCAGTAACTTAGGTGCATTTGTGTGTATACCTCAATATATGTTCTAGCAGTATAGGAATAAAAAGCTATACATTGCTTATGTGTTTTCCTTGACCTTTCATTGGATATTGGAAATTAGAAAATTACCTCTTTTTCTCAGCATCAACTGTCAGAACTGTGGTACATATTTTAAAAATATTGAATTGACTTTGCAGTTCTTTTTATTTCTAGACAGGGTATATCTGTGAAACATTCTTTGTTGTCCTGGAACTTGCTTTGTTGACCAGGCTGACCTAAACTCACAAAGATATGCCTGTTCCTGCCTTGCTTGTGGTGAGATTAGAGGAGTGTATCACCACTACCATGCCTAATTTTGCAATACTTAATTAAAAAGAACTTATTTAACACCAGCAAATCTCAGAAATACAATCAAAAAGTTTATATGAAACTAAATGCTCTGTAAATCATAAATCTTATTTCACTGTCTATTTTAGTAATAAAATTATAAAATAAACAAGGACAACTTTGTGTTTTTCTTGTGGGATACTTGACTGGAAATAACATAATCACTATTTTTAGAGTGTTTTTCATACACTAAAATTTAGTCAATTATATGACTAAGGCTTAATGGTTTGATCACATACAATATTTTTTAGTAAAACATTATAACATTTAAGACTAAAATTAAAAGTGGCATTTAAAAATGGCCCTTTCCAGGGGTAAGGAGGTGAACTGTCAAGAGCATGTGCGAATCTTGCAGAGGGCAGCTCAAAGTGCATGGAAGACTAGTTCTAGTAGATTCACCACTCTTTCTGGCCTCTGCAAGCACACTCATCTATGCAGGTGCTCACACATATGTTTAAACTAGAACATAAAATTGAAACTCTGGTGAAAATATTTTATGTTATTTACATTATTAAAAACATGGAATGTTCCATGTAACTGTAAAGTAAAATTTATTCGATAGTTTTGATATTGAAGAACTTGGGAGCTTTGTGAATGTAGTATTTTCCGGTGTAGTCTCTCCTTTTTTTCTGAGCTCTTCTCAACTGCTTTGTCTCTTAGAAATATGTTTTGAAATTCACATTGTAGTGGCGAGGCAAGCCGGCAGGCCTGCCTTTCATCCTGCCCTGCTCCCGCACGGCTAGCTTTACACCCGAAATAACAACACACAAATTGTATTCATATAAATACAAATTGTATTTAAATACTGCCTGGCCCATTAGTTCCAGCCTCTTATTAGCTAATTCTCACATCTCTTGCTTTAACCCATATCTAATAATCTATGTAACACCACGAATGGTGTCTTACCAGGAAAGATTCAGCATGTCTGACCTGGTGGCTGGCTCCATCATGTCTGGCTCCCTGAGGAGCTGCACGGCAGTCTGTCCCAGAGAGGAGAGGCGGGGCAATTGTCTGAGCCATCTACCTCACTTCCTTCTTCCTGTTCTGTCTACTCCACCTATCTAAATCCTGCCCTATCAAAAAGCCAAGGCAGTTTGTTTATTGGCCAATGAGAATCCTCCATCACAAATGATAACTACCACAACCACAACTTACGACAATGTTTTATTTTAATTGAGTGTAAGATACTCCTAGATTCCCAAATATGCAAAAATAATTTTAAATGAACTTTAATTACTCAGACTTACACTGAAAGATAATTTAAAATGACAGTTAAAATCTACTATTGAAGTACCATGCAGGGCAAGATTAGCTTAAATAGTTCAAACACAATTACAATGAACCAATCTTTCTTTCTCACTCTCTCTCTCTATTATCTCTATGCAATAATATATATGTTTACATAGTTTGTTTTTAAAGAGAATTGTGACAGAAAAATTATTTGTATTTTATTTGTATTTATTTTATGGCTTTTAATCAAGATTATCACACGTGAGATTTATAGTTGGTCTTATTGGGGCACTCCTAACAGTGGGAACTGGGCTGTCTTTTGCTGTCTTTTGGGAACCTACTCCTCATATTGGGTTGCCTTGCCCAGCTTTAAAACAAGGCAAGGTGCTTAGTGTACTACAACTTGATATGCCTTGTTTTGTTGATTTTTGTATGAGGTCTGTCCCTTTTTGAATAGAAATGGAGAAGGAGTGGAAGGGGGGCAGGCAGAGGTATGGTGTGGGAGAGGGGCTAAGAGGAGAGAAAGGAGAGGAAACTGAGGTTAATATGTAAAATAAAACAAAAGCTTAATTGAAACTTTATATTTAGGAAGACAGTGCCAGGAGGTTATATACTGTGGACTGTTTCATACAATTTCTTTCCTAAATAATATCTGTGGTATTGGAGAAAAGGCACTAGCCCAAAATAAATGTTGAAGGAATGTGAATTTTTAGATATATAGAAATAGTTTTGACATATACTTTCACTTACTGGTCCACTCCTGTCTTATTTGCAGTAGGGTATCTCATTGTTTGATCCTTTTATAACAACTACGCTAGCTGGCCCATGAGCTTCCTGGGTTTCTCCTTTCTCTGCCTCCCATCTTGATACAGAAGTATTGTGAAAAGGGATATTTGTTACTACAGTCATTTTTATGTGACTGCTGGCCATCAAGACTATATTAAAAGCAGTATTTCCCAATGAGCTATAACTTCAATACCCAAATATTAGTTCCATGGTAGATTGAATCCAAGGATTCAAAACTCAAAATCTGAAAGCCTACTGCATAATTATTCATAAAGCCTTACTGAAATTTCTAGGGTTCAATTTGCCTGATCATAAATTATGTAATTTAATAATCTTTATATTTTAACAAATGTTACCATAATGCATGTATACATCAGAACTCAAAATAAAACAGAAACTCAGAATCAAAGATATGGTTCACCAGGTAAAGTACTTTTTGGCATACATCTGACAACCTTGGGTCTGAACCATATAAAAGCAAGATGGGAGCTGGGCAGTGGTGGTGCAAGCATTTAACCCCAGCATGTGAGAGGCAAAGGCAGGTAGATCTCTGTGAGTTCAAGGACAGCCTGATCTACAAAAGCTAGTTCCATGACAGACTTCAAAGCTACAAAAAAATACTGTATTAAAAAACCAAAATAAGAAAAGAAAAAAATAGAAAGGAAAACAAAAGAAAACAAAAGGAAAGAAGAAGCTAAGAAAAGCTACATGGTGGGGAGACTCTGTAATTTGAGCATTCCAAAACTGAGAGAGAAGGCAGAGACACGGTTGCACAGGCTTCTGCAGCCTGGTGTATGCAATAGAGCAGTAAACAGGAAGAAGCCTGCCCAACAAGGTAGAAGCAAATATCAACACACCAAAGATAACCCCAGGCATACACTTGTGCACTAACACATGCATACATCATAATGTATTCAAACACATAAAGAGTTCAAACCCTGAGAAACTTGATAGGAAGTGATTCTGAAAATGAATTGAATGTTACCTGGTATAATTTCAAATTAATTTGTACATTAGAAAGCTAAATTTAAATATATTTACTAGTAATAATTTTCTCTTGTATTTTTTAATTTGTGTGTTTGAAATGTTTAATTTTATTGCTATTATTTTATGAATTTTAGGTTATAAACATAAACTATATTGTCTATTTGTTTTGATAGCATTTCATTTCTTTTTAAATTGAGCTTCTCCACAGGAAACACAGATGGTAAATCAAAAATAATTGATTATAAAAGAAACATAAATGTAAACTGAAAATTATAGCAACCAAAATTATTATCTTACTTTTTTGTATTCTAATCACTTTTCTGAAATTACAAGTTTAAATTTATTTCTGGTATCAAAGAAAATATTGTGTACCATGTAAATAGGAACAATCTAGAGGACATGAGTGCTGACGTCATATGCATTATTTTGCAATGCAGAAGAAATATGAAAATCCTATTTTGTTAATATTTTATATCTGACTGGAAGCATGTTAGTTTTGAAAATCACAACATGTCATACACAATACTAGTATACTAAAAATGCAAGGACACAGGTATTCTTAAGCTTGATCCCTTATTAACTCAGTGTGTTTAAAACATGAAGAAAACTTAGAGAATTGTGGGAGACATTGGAAAAAGGAGGTTGAGGATCAAAATATATCACATATGTGTACAAGAATCTCAAAGAATATGTAAATAAAAGAAAAATTTAAGTTTCCATTTTAAATATATAAAATAATTGCTGTACTTTTTAAATTTAATTTCCATGTTACAGATTTTGTTTCACTGTCTTTTAATCTTTGAAGCATCATTTTATTCAAAAATATATTTTACCACCTAAGCAAGCTTGATTACTGTTCTATCCTTACTGTATTATTTATAATATGAATACATAAACATATGGTTATATGATTATGCATTTCTCCTTTATTTTTCTGGCTATGACTAGTGGAAAATTTGTTCAAGTTCAGCTCTTCTCCTTGTTAAATATCTTCTTATTATAATTAATTTAGTACACAGTTATATCATTTATTGTTCAGGAAAAGATCTCAAAATAAGAATATGTCTACATTTTTGTTATTTTTTAAAATCTTATCTTTAGAGTTTATTTGAAAATTCATCCAGGAACATCAAAGTAGATTAAAAATATTTTTATATCTATTTATTTGTTCTTGTCAAAACTCTGCTAAAGAAAACTTCTTGGAAATTCCTTTAAGAAGGTATTTATAACTGTCCAACGTGAGAGAATATGGGTCTGTGAGTCATCATTCAAAGGTGGGACATCAAAATATACACTGAGGGAACAGTATGCAATTATGACAGAAATAAGGAAAAAGCCAAAGAATAGGGGGAAGTGCTGTGAAATGCTGTTCTCAGGAAATGATATAGCTGTTGTAAACATGATCTCATAGCATCCATGGTTACTTGGATTAGACAGCACAAAATCAAAACAGTTTTAAAAATCCCAGCATGCATAGGGAGCTGTATTCCCAGTGTTCCATGTGTTGTTGAACAAATATTGCCATTAAGCTGTTAGAGGAGAGAAAGTAAATTTTGTTTGAAGAAAATGATATTAGTAGGCTACCCAAACCCCAGTAGAACATTCACGCCAATGCACATATACACAGAACTAATAGGTCTTAGGATATCATTTTGAGAGAGAGTGAGAAGAAGAGAGGAAGACAACACAGAGAGACACAGAATGAAGTTGGGTGGCATATATATATATATACATATGAAATATATGAAATATATGAGATATATGAAACATATGAAATATATGAAATATATGAAATATATGAAATGTGAAAGTATATGGAAAATTAAAATGAATAATATAACATTATAAAATGTTTATGGCTTCAACCTTTTATTAATCAAAATGAAAGCATTTGAGAAAACAATTTAAGAACTTCATAAATATATGATGTGAAACCTGATTGATTTATTTGCTATAGTAATATCTAGTAATTAATACATCAATATCAAGAATAGATGCTTATAAAAGATAGTTCAGCATTATTAAATGACTGTAGTTTGACAGAGCTCAAAAATGCCACTTTCATTCAATCATCCATTCCTCTTTTTAATACATCAAAATACATTTGTATGAACATATCATTGTACATTTATTAATTAATAGATGTATTGACACAAAAATTCAGTAAGTAGAATTATTCCTAATGAAATAAAAACAGTCTATTTTTTTAATTACAGAGGACTTTCTTTTTCCCTTTACTATATAATAGAATATTTCTTCAAGGTCTCAGAAAAAGACAATAGAATCCTTTAGTATGGAGATTATAATATTTTTCTCAAAGTCTAGTGGAGTGATGATAAGATTCCCTACATTCCCAATCAAACAGATTAAAAATAATGAGCGAAAAACATTTAGTAATATGAGAGTAGAAAATGTTTCTAGAGAATGTAGATAAGAGAGAGACAGAGACACAGATAACACACACACACAGAGAGAGACAGAGAGAGAAAAGGAGAGAAAGAGAGAGAGAGAGAGAGAGAGAGAGAGAGAGAGAGAGAGAGAGAGAGAGAGAGAGAGAGAGAGAGAGAGGAGAAAGAGATGCTTATAATTTTTGGTGAACATATGAAATGTTTGATAAATTTTCTGCCTTGAAAATCTTACATACATATTTTGCAAAAAAAAACCCACAGATGTGTTAATCATATATTATATTACATATTTTAAAAATTTCTCTAAAAATTCACTTTAGAATTTTATTGACACATATTTTTCACCTGTGAATTGAATTACCAAAGCTTCAACAAATAATTTTTAACTACAGTATACAGCATGAAAATTCAAATATAATACTACTAACCTAGGGTGAGAAGCTGAAATTATATACGCTTCTTATCTGTGGCTCCGAGACATTCTTATAGTTATGGAAAAATATTTGCATGTATGTTTGCGAAAACAGAAAGAAAGCTGTTGAGTGAACGGAGAAGAGGAATGGGAGGAGGAAAAAAAGAGAGATTTAAGATGGGGAATTAAAGAGCTGAATACTGTCAATGCTAAATGAAATACATGAAATATGTGGTCTGTATTGCACTCAATACAATGAGTGTGTATCCCTGTTTATTTTTGTTGTTGTTGTTGTTTTTTGTTTTTTCGAGACAGAGTTTCTCTGTGGCTTTGGAGCCTGTCCTGGAACTAGCTCTTGTAGACCAGGCTGACCTCGAACTCACAGAGATCCATCTGCCTCTGCCTCCCGAGTGCTGGGATTAAAGGCATGCACCACCACCACCCAGCTCCCTGTTTATTTAAAACATTAAAAATTCTTTCATATGTGCATCTTCATCTATAATGCAAAATTTGCAATATGTACCATCTGAAGTGGCCCTCCCTTTTGGTTTGGGACTGTCTCATCAGGAGCCTTGTTTTGCATGAAGTATTTTGTTCCACCCTAAATTTGCTTGCTTTTTGAATATATCTTATTTTCTATGACATAGGAACTCACCTCATCTGCATCAACACTATACTGTAGTGTGAGAACTGAAGCATGCAGGTCTTCCTGCCTATTTGGAAGCTTCATTTACTATCTGAAATTCTTTCCTCTTTCCTATAATTTCAAGAACTATTTTCCTTTCCAAAATATCAGTTCTATATTTCATTTTTAGTTTAAGGATTACTAGTGGCCTAGTTTCACAAAGTTATGCAATTATACAGCAGAATCCACTTACTTGCCAGTAATTGGAGTACAGCCATCAGTAAGGGAATAATAGCAAGGCTTACAGTTCAGAGTAAAGAACAAAAATACCTACAGCTTTTGCAACAAAAGTAGAATGTCGCTTGTCTGCAGTGACATTATGAGCTTCAGGTCTTTCAATGTAGAATTTTAATTGCAGCTTGCCTTCTTTGGAATAAAAGATCACGTTCTAAACGCTTTCCAATAGAATTAATTCAGAAACCAAATTAAGGCTTTCACATTATGATTTGAGCTAGTATAACAGATCTTTCATGCCAAGAAAAAGGAAGTAATCTAGAGGCAATACTGTGTAGTTATACAGTGTGGATAGTTATTGATATCTAATGTCATTCAAATTACTTTAGTTACATTGAGAAACTCATAATTTATTACAGAAGAAAAATGATATAGATTATTAAAGATATGTTTTATCTTTCTACAGCCAATGATGAGGACATTTTCCCAATGTTTATACTCATATCTTTATTCCAGTATTAATAGTCCAAACTGAAATTGATATTGGCTTTTAGAAATGGAAATTACATACTTGTGTATCTTCATCAGTAGTAGGGCTTATTTGCTTACGCTGAAAGCCATATTAAAATGAAGACTAATTTTTTTCTGCTATACATTTGCTCCTAAATGTTTCACTCTAAGATTCATTCAGCTGAATAACAAAATTCCCTCTAGACTGATGAAAAGCATATTAGTGATCATGTAATTCCCTAGGTTTGTTTCCTGGGCTATTTAAAAAGAATTAAAAGTGAGCTAAGTGAAAACACTCATGCATTCATTTTCTCTGTTCCCTCAATGTGGATGTGGCTAGCAGTTTAAGTTCCTGCAATGAGTTCCCTGCATTAATGAACTGTAATCTGAAATGGTAGCCAAAAATGAACCATTTCACTTTTAAAGTTGATTATATTGAGATATTTTATCATATCAACATGAGACAAAACTAAACAAGAAATTAATATCAAGGAAATTGGTTATGTCTATGATGAACCTATGTGTTTCTTCTACCACTTCAATTATTATGTGATTGGTATATGGATGTAACTGTGGCGTGGAGAAGTCATTGTATAGTGTAAGCAGTGTTAAAAGATCTTTCCAGTGAGGAATCTAATAATAAGAATGAAGAGAAAAATCCTGATACTGTCAGTCCAACTTTAGAGTTTTCAGAAGAAAACAGGGACTCTGTTGGGACCCTGCTATGGACAATTAATATGGGTTTTTGACCATGGTTATAGCTGCATTGTGCTTACATCCTGAGATCCTGAGTGAAGCTTAATTTAAAGGTCATAGACTGATGTGTTTCACAGAGAAAATTTTAAGGCCCTATCATGTTCATTTTGGTGTTTAATCCGTAGTTATATTTTATAAAGCAGGCACACTGAAGTGAAACCGTCTCTGCTGCACTAGGACAAAAGGGGGTGTAGAAAGCTAGGCCAGACTCTTCACAGGTTATAAATATTTAAAGTCATTTAAAGAAATTAAACCTAAGCTAAAAAGAGTTCTCATTTCCCAAAAACAATTTCCTGGAAATATTTCTTCCAGGACTAAGACACAGAATCTGATAACACTTCATCAAAAGGTAACACTATACATCCTGAGCTGAGAGAAGACAGTGTCACAATCTTAAGTGTTGTCCACGATGCTGGGTTTTAAAGCAAAGATGCAGGATGGAAGGGTTATAGAAAGCATCCTGGGGTAGGCATCTTATAGCAGAGCTGGAGTCTACAGCAGGGTTCTAAAAGAATAGTGTATGAAGCTTTGAAGATGAAACCTCAAGTTTTAGAGTCCACATGATATGGAAATGTCAAGTCAATGGAACTTGTTCAAAAGAAATGTAGGCTACAGGACATGAAAATTTTTAAGAACCTTTGCTGGTTAAGGCACTGGGTTCAAGAAACTTTGGATTCGATGTCCTTTATTTATGGCTAGAAACCAATTATGACTGAGTACATCCCATGTTCATCTTTTTGGGCCTGGGTTACCTCACTCAGGATGGTATTTTCTATTTGCATCCATTTGCATGCAAAATTCAAGATGTCATTGTTTTTTACTGCCGAGTAGTACTCTAATATGTATATATTCCACACTTTCTTCATCTATTCTTCCACTGAAGGGCATCTAGGTTGTTTCCAGGTTCTGGCTATTACAAATAATGCTGCTATAAACATAGTTGAACAAATGCTTTCGTAATATGATTGGGCATCTCTTGGGTAAATTCCCAAGAGTGGGATTGCTGGGTCCTGGGGTAGGTTGATCCCAAATTTCCCGAGAAACCTCCACACTGCTTTCCGGAGCGGTTGCACAAGTTTGCATTCCCACCAGCAATGGATGAGTGTTCCCCTTACTCCACAACTTCTCCAGCAAAGGCTATCATTGGTGTTTTGGATTTTAGCCAATCTGACAGGTGTAAGATGGTATCTCAAAGTTGTTTTGATTTGCATTTCCCTGATTGCTAAGGAGGTTGAGCATGCCCTTAAGTGTCTTTTGGCCATTCAAACTTCTTCTGTTGAGAATTCTCTGTTCAGTTCAGTGCCCCATTTTTTAAATTGAGTTAATTAGCATTTTAAAGTCTAGTTTCTTGAGTTCTTTATATATTTTGGAGATCAGACCTTTGTCTGTTGCGGGGTTGGTGAAGATCTTTTCCCAGTCAGTAGACTGCCTTTTTGTCTTAGTGACAGTGTCCTTTGCTTTACAGAAGCTGCTCAGCTTCAGGAGGTCCCATTTATTCAATGTTGCCCTTAATGTCTGTGGTGCTGGGGTTATACGTAGGAAGCAGTCTCCTGTGCCCAAATGTTGTAGAGTACTTCCCACTTTCTCCTCTAACAGGTTCAGTGTGTTCAGATTTATATTGAGGTCTTTAATCCATTTGGACTTGAGTTTTGTGGATGGTGATAGATATGGATCTACTTTCATTCTTCTACAGGTTGACATCCAGTTATGCCAGCACCATTTGTTGAAGATGCTTTCATTCTTCCATTGTGTACTTTTAGCTCCTTAATCGAAAATTGGGTGTTCATAGGTTTGTGGGTTAAGATCCATTGGTCGACTTCTCTGTTTTTATGCCAGTACCAAGCTGTTTTCAATACTGTGGCTCTGTAATAGAGTTTGAAGTCAGGGATGGTAATGCCTCCAGAAGTTCCTTTATTGTATAAGATTGTTTTGGCTATCCTGGGTTTCTTATTCTTCCATATAAAGTTGATTATTGTCCTCTCAAGATCTGTGAAGTATTTTTATGGGACCTTTAAAGGGATTGCATTGAATCTATAGATTGCTTTGGTAGAATTGTCATTTTTACTATGTTGATCCCCCAATCCAAGAGCAAGGGAGATCTTTCCATTTTCTGGTATCCTCTTCAATTTCTTTCTTCAAAGACGTAAAGTTCTTGTCAAATAGATCTTTCACTTCCTTGGTTAGAGTTACCCCAAGATATTTTATGCTATTTGTGGCTATCGTGAAAGGTGACGCTTCTCTGATTTCCCTCTCTGCTTCCTTATCCTTTGTATATAGGAGGGCAACTGATTTTTTGGAGTTGATCTTGTATCCGGCCACGTTACTAAAGGAGTTTATCAGCTGTAGGAGTTCTTTGGTGGAGTTTTTGGGGTTGCTTATGTACACTATCATATCATGTGCAAATAACGAAAGTTTAACTTCTTCCTTTCCAATTCGAATTCCCTTGATCCCCTTGTGTTGTCTTATTGCTATTGCTAGAACTTCAAGCACTATATTGAAGAGATAAGGAGAGAGTGGACAGCCTTGTTGTGTTCCTGAATTTAGTGGGATGGCCTTGAGTTTCTCTCCGTTTAATTTGATGTTAGCTGTCGGCTTGCTGTAAATAGCCTTTATTATATTTAGGAATGCCTCTTGTATCCTATAATTCGTGATCCTAGAGAAGCTAAATAAGATGGTGAATCCAAAGAAAAACATATAGTTATCCTCCTGGATATGGGAAATAGACAAGATTGCCGGGCAAAAATTGGGAACTTGGGGGTGGGGTGGGGTGGGGTATGGGGGTATGGGGAGAGAAAAGTGTGAAGTGGAGGATGGGGAGAGCTTGGGGAATAGGATGGTTGGGATATAGGAAGAGTGGATGTGGGGACAGGGAATTATATATCTTAATTAAGGGAGCCATTCTAGGGTTGGCAGAGACTTGACTCTAGAGGGGTTCCCAGGTGTCCAGGAAGATCCCCCCAGCTATTTCCTTGTGCAGCTGAAGAGAGGGAGCCAGAAATGTCCAGATCCTATTGCCATACTCATGAATGTCTTGCATATCACCATAGAACCTTCACCTGGCAATGGATGGCGAAAATGACAGAGCCCCACATTGGAGCACCAGACTGAGCTCCCAAGGTCCTGATGAGGAGCAAAAGGAGGGAAATCATGAGCAAGGAAGTCAGGACCGTGAGGGGTGCGTTCACCCATTGAGACGGTGGGACAGATCTAACGTGAGACCACCAAGTCCAGTTGGAATGGGACTGATGGAACAGGGAACCAAACTGGACTCTCTGAATGTGTCTGACGGTGGAGGAGGACTGAGAAACCAAGGACAACGGCGATGAGCATGAACTCTACAGCATGGACGGGCTCACTGTGAGCCTTGTCAGTTTGGTTGCTCACCTTCCTGGACTTAGGGGGAGTTGGGAGGACCTTGGACTTAACATAGTGAAGGGAACCCTGATGGCTCTTTGGCCTGGAGAGGAAGGGAATGGGGGGAAGGGTGGAAGGGAGGGGAGGGAAGGGGGAGGAGGAGGGGAGGAGATGGAAATTTTTAATAAAAAATGAGGAAAAAATAGAAACTTTGGAGCATCAAGAGTCATCTGGAAACAAAAACCTTTGCAAAAAGATCAAGCCAACTGTCCCTAGCAGCTAGCCCCCTGTCAATACCCAGCTTTGGGGTCTAGACAAAAGCAGCAAATAACTGCTTGGGGGTAGGGCTGTGGGCATGCCCAGAAGTAGAAGTAGCCACTTACAGAAGGAAGGGGGTATGCAGAAGTAGTCCACACCCTATACTTGACTAAACTAACCCCCTTGACCCTAAGTAAACTTGACTTGTGGTTTTTGCTTATATATGTCAACTCCAAATGAGGAGTGGGAGCTCTCCCCACTGCACTGTGTTGTGAGTGGAGGTTTGAACTCCCAGCTAGCTGTACTATGTGCATATGCACTGAATAAACCTTGCTTTTGCATTCTGGACTTGACTGAATTCTGGTGGTGGTCTGTCTGGGGGTCTCAACTTGGGCACAACAGGAAAAATTAGAGTTGGCCTTAGTCTATGAAAGAAGCTGTTGAGTTGCTGATGGTTTGAGCCTTGCTAACCTATTTAGAGCACAAAACATTACTTCATAAGTCTAAAATCAAAACCTAGACTTGACGAACTTGATGTTTCCCTCATAGATTTTTATGTACTATGTTGTATTCTTTTTCTTTTTGTCTTTCAGTAAGTAAATAAAACAAAAACAAACAAAACAACAACAACAGCAAAAGAACAATAAGACCATTTGGCTTTACATAACCAACTGGTATGCTTGTCCCTGTGATAGACTATTTCTCTTAATTTTATTATTCATTTACTGCCTGTAGCTTTCTGTATTGAGTTAATTAGCATGGTCATTTTGTGCTCACTGTCTACTTTGAGACAAACTATTCCAATGTTTTCTGCATTTGTTTAATCAAAAGAAAAAAATGGCCAAAAGATAACAAAAGTTCAGAGAAAAAATTTTCAATTTAACACAGGAGAATATACATATAAATTTATGCAATAAATATACATATACATAAATAATCATATCTGAATTTGCCACTTTGTATTTAAAATATGTATTTAAGGGTCCAGGATTAGAAAGAAAACATTATCATCTTCTATTTCTATAAAATTTGCATTATTGCATTTGAGTGATAAAATTTTATAATATTATTGATACAAATTATTGCTTTCATGTGATTGTACAATGTAACTAATTATAAAAAATTTATTAGT
The DNA here is from genome assembly GCF_903992535.2 of Arvicola amphibius. Lineage (NCBI taxonomy): Eukaryota > Metazoa > Chordata > Mammalia > Rodentia > Cricetidae > Arvicola > Arvicola amphibius. The sequence goes on from NC_052058.2 coordinate 73,510,106, forward strand.
ATATTTATCACTTCAGTTATAACTTTTCTAATGAAAAGTATGAATTATTATACTAAATATTCGATATCAAGACATATTTAGTAGACTATATTACTATACTGCAAAATAGAACTCAAAATTTATTCCTCCTATGTCTCTGACACTTTCTAATTTTTACCACATCTGTCTAAACATGTCACTCTTTCCACCTCCAAGTTCCTTCATACTCCTACACTTTACTTACAATAATTAGTGCTTTTTTCATATGTAACATACAATTACCACATTTTAATAATGATCAATATAATCCTCAATTTACTTAGAAAATATCTCCCATGTACATTATTATCATAGACATCATGATTTTCCTGTTTTTGAAGGATGAATAATACTGAGCTGTAGATGATAGATAATAAGGTTTAGTTAGATAAATAGATTATGATAGATAGATGGATAGATAGATAGGTAGATAGATGATAGATAGATAGATAGATAGATAGATAGATAGATAGATAGATAGATAGGTAGGTAGATAGATGATAGATAGATAGATAGATAGATAGATAGATAGATAGATAGATAGATGATAGATAGATGATAGATAGATGAATAGCTAGGTGATAGATCAATGATTGGGAGAGAAAAAATGATAGAGAATCAGTCAACATGATTTCTTTTTCCATTTCTTTATGAATAATAAGTTTACATCAGTGCATAGAAAACTAAATAGTATAATAGTAAAAACTGAATTATTGATATTCCTTCAAAGTTCTTATTTTTAATTTCTGTATGTACAAATATAGCAGTTGGATGAATAGACAGCATGGTAGTTTTGCACTTTAATTAGAAAAAAAGGTCTGTTTTATTCCACAATAATGACTTTGTTCACATGGTGTCTGACGTAGAATGCTGATTCATATGAGTTTTTTAGGTTTATGATTAGACTATAGTAATGCACATTAAGCCAAAAGTCTACTTTGATTCTTACCAAAGGTGTCAATATGTATCCAAATAATATTTCTATAAGCTAAACAAAATAATGAGCTGTCTCATTGTCTGCCCTGTGAGAAGAAGGTTAGATGGGAATCTACACTGTGAAACTTTGCTATGATACTTTTTTTGTATATTGAGTTCATTGAATGCATTTTAAAGATATGTTACTTTCAATTTACCATGTATATTTTATATTTACCATGTAAAATTCTTGTAAACTGAAATGCAATATTATAAATGTATATTTGCATCATTCATTTTGTTTATATTATTTTAGTTTTTATATCAATGTGCCTGTCTTTCAAAGTAATGAGAAAATGTTAAATGTATTACATAGGAAAATGTTAGACCACTTTTATTTGTATATAAAATGGTCATCTTTGCAGAAAAAAATCATAAAAAATTTAAAAGCAAAGAAGTACAAACAAAAAACAAAAAATAATCACTAGAAAATATTTCACATGACAAATACCAGTAATTTTATTTATTAATTATACCCTATTGTCCATAAAAATTTAAATCTAGAAAAATAGCTATTCTGATTTCGGAGCCATGTTGAAATGTTGACATGGAGTTATGCTATTTATAAGCTCTGATTTTGTATGCAAGAACATATAATTTGCTCATCTTATCACTGACATAAGTATTAAACTCTTTCACCAGAATCTTTCTGTAATATGGTCCAAATGGATTCATAATGGGAATGGCAAAAGTCATAAAGCCAGCACAGTTGCTTGAAAAAGATCTAGCAAAGCTTAATTGAATGTTGGCCATTGCACTTCTTTTAATTTTTGATCTCATTGTGTTGCATGCTTGTGTGACTTTTAATAGTTGTACAATTTGTAGATTCTGGATTTATGAATAATTTTTTATGAGTCATTTATGTCTTCTCACAGAAGTACTGTTTCTACATTTCCCCAAGAAAGTCATGAACATATTATTCCTCCTGCTTTTAGGAAGCACCTCTTCCTTGAAGGTCTTTCTTACACCTGAAAGTTGTGAACACATAAAGAAATGAGGGGTCTCTTCACAAGGTGATGAGATATTCCTTTTTTTAAAGTTTCTTTTTTAAATTTTAACTTATTTTTAAGTTTCATTTTACCTTCCATGCACAGTTCTCCTCTCACCCTTTTCCCCATCTCCCCAGCAGTCCATATCCCATCCATTACTCCCAATGGGTAAGGACTCCCAGAGGAAGTTAACAGAGTCTGGCACATTAAGTTGGGGCAGGACCAAGCCCTGTTCCCCTGCTTTAAGGCTAAGTATGACATCCCATAATAGAAAATGGGCTCCAACACACTAGCTCATGCAACAGAAATAATTGCTGGTCTTACTGCCAGGTGCCTCTAAGATAGGCCAGGCCTTACCACTGTCTCCCACATATGAAGGGCCTACTTCAGTCCTGTGGAAGCTCCATAGCTTTGGGTCTAGAGGCCATGAATTTCTGCAAACTTGATTCTGCTGTCTGTTCCAGTTCTTACTCAGAAATAGCATAATGAAAATTAAATAAACCTAAAAAGATCAATAAGATTCGGTGAGTTAAAGGAGTTGGCCACAGATCAGTCTGCATATATCTTCCCACTTCCCACTCAGGCAATTACATGACCTATACAGCACCAAAGTTAGATTACCTGGAATTATCTTTTCCCTATACAGGGATTTATATAGACATACAAAGAATGTTTGTAGACAAATGATAAAAGAATGAGGTGTCAGGATCTCCCTTTCTTAGAGAAGTTAGGTCATACATAGCTACTGTGGAGTCTTATGACCAACTAGCAAAAGAATGGCAGAATTAGACATACAAATAAGTTCAATAAGAATATAAAATGTAAAACATTTTGTTATGCCAGAAATTGAGTTATAACTGCTATAACTTTTTTTCAGAGGATTTTTCTTGGGTACTCAGACTATTAACTTACTAATATACTCTTGGGACGTGCCAGTATCCTCAGGCAGGTTTGGAGGTTTTCTTTCTTTTTAACATCCTTGAAGGCATAAGCACCACCAACCTGAGAACAGGTTGTCATAAGCCTCAAGATTTTTAAAAATTGGTCTATGGGATTGGTGAATAAAAATGGTTATTAAGATAACTCTGTTTATCAATGATGACTAAACTCAAGGAAAAATAATTGTAAAAATGGTTCTGTCACAGTTCATCAATGGTGACTAATCTTATGACCCCACACATGGAAGAGAAAAAGTTAATCATGTCTCTAGAAATAAAAATGATATTATCTATGTTTTGGAACAACATGAATCTATCCCAGCTTACTCATTTCCATATAAATAAAGAAGCACTATGGTTTCTAGTTAGTTAGACAGCAAGATTCTCATCACCCCAATGACCTGGTTCATTCCTTCATTCCCTTACTCCTTATCTTCTCTCTGAGACCTAACCATTGCCAGGGCTGGCCATTGGCATGTGTAGATAGTCCAAGTAAAATATTCTATATTAACATGTATCATTAATTTAAAATTTTAAGAAAAGGTAATAGGGTAATCAAATATGTGTGAAAAATAACATAATGAAACTCATTACTCTGCAATTACTACATACTAATAAAATGATTGAGAAATTTGTGCTTAAAGATGCTTTGTTCAGTTACTTTCTAAATGAATTATTTTGATATGTAAATGAAATGCATCCTCAAAAGTAATTGCAGATCAAGTTGCTGGTCTCCTATGAATAGAAATATATAGGTTCTACATTTCATTATTCTAACATCTTCTGTATTATAAAGTAATTCACTTAAGAACCAATTTTATATTAGACACATAGAAATATTAAAGTAAAATCCAATAATATTATCAATATAATTCCCCTTTGTTACCAAAGAGGAACCATGCTTATGACTTATTTTAGAGGAATCAGAGCTATAAAATCTAGACACATGGAGCATGGTTTATATGTCTAAATGAAAAATAGAACAGAATAAATTAAAGCTTAATGGAAATAAACAAAGCCATATTGGAAACACAGCAGACTAACACTAACATTGGGACTTTCAGGGAAGAATGCAAAACTAGAGCAGGAATTCTCATCCCATGTTCTGTTTACCCTTTTCAATGACATTATTGTTCTGGAAAAATATTACATTTTAAGTTTCCATTTTCTATTAATACATTTGCAATATAATTAATTTACATTCTTACTCTTAAAACTACTCCTTAATTTTGTGGTTTGAATATTATCCATTTCCAAAAATTATGGAACAATGACTTACATCTATGATTAGAGAAGTCATATGTCCAGAACTCTATGGAATGTAAGGTGAAGAAATTAAGATAGGACAGTTCTTACCTTCCTTAATACTAGTTTAAATTTTCTTTCTGTTTCTATCTAGGAAGCCCTTCTTAATCTGTTAGCCATGAGCTCTTTGGCGATTGTATGACCCTTTTATAGGAGTCATATATCATATAACCTGCATATCACATATTTACATTATGTTTCATAACAGTAGCAAAATTGTAGTTATGAAGTAGCAATGAAAGTAATTTTATGGCTATGGATCACCACACCATGAGGGATTGTTCTAAAGGGTAATGGCATTAGAAAAGTTGAAAACAGCTGCTGTTTGGGCTACACAAGTTTCTGATCATTGTTTTTCATCTTTGGTCATTTTCGTGGTCCTATATCAAATAAGGAAATTTCTATAAATGTTAACATGCTGTTTGTATTGTATTAAAACATTAATTTAGTATTTCTTTTATATGTCATTTTGTCTTTTTATAAATATGGTCCTTAGTGTTCATTATTAAATAGTGTGTTCAACTTAGAATGAGTTAGTAATAGCTGTATGTAAATGTTATGCATTAGAGTGTGACATAATATGCTTTTCTTGCAAATATCTTTTAAAATACATTGTGAAATACAAAGTTGATTTTTGCAAAAAAACATTTTAATAGGTTTCTAAAAGTCTTAACTATGAAAAAAAATTGTCAGAAAGTTAAGATAAGCTTGTATGATACTATTGTGTACTTATGATGTTGAGACATGGAAAGGCCAAATTTAAGGTCAGCATTTAAGGTCAGTGAGGTTTCATCTCAGAACATACACAGAGCAAAATATTAGTGCTTAGGTTGGAGAATTCCTCAGCAAGTACTGGATTTACTGTGTGAGACTTAAAATCTGTGACTGAATTTTCAAAACCATGTAAATACCCCAAATCCATATGTGAATCTACCAGGACATAGGTGTCAGACATGAGACAGAAGGGAGACCCAAAGAAATGCTGGAAGCTCATTTGTTAGCCTAGACAGTTATAGTGAGCAATAAACATAATAATAGATTATGAGTCAAGCAAGATGAAAGTCAAGGTCTGACACCCACTATTGTCCTCTAAATTTCACATTCACAGCATAGCATATCTAAACCCATAGCTGCAAACACACACACACACACACACACACACACACACACTCTCTTACATGTACATACACAGGCTTGAGGATACACATTATTTTGCTGTGTAGAAATTTTGTTCTGTTTTAATTTTGGCTTTGTTTTTGTTTTTATGAGTTACAAGACTATATGTCACTTTCTCTTTGTTTACTTTGTTCTGTACAACTAATTCTTTCCTCTTTCTGTGTGTGACAGCTTTCTTCCACTACCTTCTTTCTATGATTACAGATTCAGGTCTGCAGGCAAAGTCTTTAGCACGTGCAAATTTGTTTTTGTAACTGTTGAAAGGAATCTAGTGTCATTCCTCATGTGTATTTCAACATATATTTCCTTTAAATTTTTAAACAACTTCTCCTGATTATTAATTTTAATCATGGCATGGCATCAAATTAATTTTTGGTTGACAAAAATAGTCAGCACAGTCTAGGTTTATTTGTTTACTATATGTAAAATTCAATAATATTATCCAGGATTAGTTAAGAGATCAAGAAACTCTACACATTTATGTGATGATTAAGAACCTCTCACTGGAATTTCAAGGCTTATAATTTTATAAATTAGAAAACTTTTGGACAGTATCTGATGATCATAATGGAAGATTTGTGCTTATTGTAAAAAGATGTTTTCTAAGGATAAAATATTTAATATAAAGTATATTTATATTACTTATTGTTAAATAAACGATAATGAAAATCATGCTTCAATACAAAGACCCCAAAGTGCTAAGTGAAAAGTAGTGTTATAAGGGGGATGCATGGATCTCTCTGGGAACAAAAAATGAATAGATATTGAAATTGGAGTAGAGGTGGGTGAGATGGGAGTAAGAAGGATAGAGTTATTGTGCCTGGAATGGCAGGATAGAGTATATGAATTGATAACATGAAATGGAATGAACTGGGGGAGCAATGTAGAAAACTAATATAGTAGAAACTGCCACAAGACTATTAAGGTGACCGTCGCAAGAATTCCTAATAATGGAAGATTCAGAATCTAAATGTGTCATCCTCTGTAAAGTGGCCAAGCTTATAGTGGAAAGATTGAGACACCAGCCTAACCACAAAACCTTGAACATACAACTATCCTGCCTGCAAGATGTGCTGGGACAATGGAGGAACCGAGCTTATGGGAGTGGCCAACCAATTACTGCTCTAATAATTTGAGGCCCAGCTTGTTAAATGCAGCCCATGCTGGACAGTGCCTAGGATGACCAGAAGCTGAAGGCTGGATAGTCCGCAGAGCTATGATAGAAAAATATCAACAAAATAATTTCTAATGAAATTCTTATTTTTCTAATGTTTTATATTTTTACTGGTTGGTTAAATCTAGTAGTGATTTTGAGGATATGCATATGTTGACGGAGTGGTGCCTATTGCAGTCATCATCAGAGAGGATTTCTTTGGCATCTGATAGGAGCAAATGCAGAGATCCACAGCCAAATATTAGGCAAGAAGAAAGCCCAAATTAGAGATTTCCATCAGGTCCCTACATTTGGAGCTTTGGGGCCACCATGGAAACAAGGAGGAAAAATTGCAGGAGTCAGAGTGGTCAAGGGCACCAAGAGAAAACAGCACACAGTCATCAACTAAGAATGGGGCACCAAGAGAACACAGTACATAGTCGTCAGCTGTGAATGGGGCACCAAGAGAACACAGTATATAGTCAGTCGTCAGCTATGAATGTGGCACCAAGAGAACACAGCACATAGTTGTCAGCTATGAATGGGGCACCAAGAGAACACAGTACATAGTCGTCAACTAAGAATGGCTCCATAAGGACTCACAGAAAATTTCTATGCTTGCATGGGTCTGGGCTAGGAACTTTGCATATTTGGTTTGGTTGTAAGCTTCGTGTTTCTGTGGAACTCCTAAAAGTGGAAGTCAGGGGTGTCTCAGACTCTTTCATCTGCTCCTGGAATAATTTTCCTTCTACCGGGGTGCCTAGCACATCCTTGATATTAGGGATGTGCCTAGAATTATTGTATCTTCTTATTTCATTTTGGTGAATATCCCTGGGAGGTCTGCTCTTTTCTTAAGGAAAATAGAGAGTCAATCGGGGGGAAGTGGAGTTGGGGAGGAAAGAGAAGTGGAGGGATAGAAAGCTGCAGTTGGGATGTACTGAAAAGAAAAAAATTAAAAACATTTATAGTAATAATAGTTGTAAGATAAAATATTATCATTAACAAGTCTTTCTTGGTTCCCTTACTAATTATTTTGATACATAATAAAATATTTAATTCTTTGAGGAGAATTTCAAACTAATTAGTATCATTATTTTTAAATAATTTCCAAGTTTAATATTTATTCTATTTATATTTCTATAATAATTTCTTTGATATTGATGTTATTTTGAAATTAATGTGAAAACATTAATATACATACAGAAAAGGGAAACAGTCACAGACTTGCTCCAAGTTAATGAAACATCACAAACTCACAGTAATTAAAATATTGAGCTACAGACCCAAAAAAATATAACATAATTAGAGACCCTTAACAGAAAAATAATTTTGATAGCTATTAAATTACATACTCAACTTTGAAATCTGAGTCCTAGAAGTATGTGAACAATGTATATACACATAAACATACACTTACTCACTTATATATTCATATAATCAAGTAACATTGGAAACAATAAAGGAACACATAATAAGAACAAAAATATTGTAGTTGTGGGATAAAACTTTAGTTCCTATTGATGGTTTAAACTTGTTTGTGTAAAAGAGGTTTTGTGAGATTGTTGTTGAAAATGTAAACTCAGAATCATCTATCAACAAAACCCATGTTTAACAAACATAAGCCTTAATTAATAATAAAACTCAAAAATTCCTTTTGTAAGTAGCTCATTGTGAGAGTTACATATTAACAAGTGATGACATACGAAGAATTATGGATAAAGTTGCCTGAACAAACATGGGAAAGCATATATCTACTTGATAAAATAATTTAATTTTTGAATGTATATAGACAGGAACTGTTGTTGTTATCTGGCATATCTAAACTTCTTTGAGGAACTTCCACACTATTTTCCATAAAGGCACAATGACACCAACAGGACTCAAGTGTCCCTGAAAGTACCTTTTCCTAAGGAGTTGTCATCTACTGTCAACCATGATGCATTAATCAAAAATATGAATCTGAAAACTACACTAAACTTTAAAAAATGGATTGAATGTTGTATATGAAAATATTGTGTAAATTTAAGAGTTTTATACTATTTGTTAAGCTAATATGCTGATTTTCAATTGAGACGGTGGGACAGATCTAACGGGAGACCACCAAGTCCAGTTGGAATGGGACTGATGGAACAGGGGACCAAACCGGACTCTCTGAATGTGGCTGACGGTGGAGGAGGACTGAGAAACCAAGGACAACGGCAATGAGCATGAACTGTACAGCATGGACGGACTCACTGTGAGCCTTGTCAGTTTGGTTGCTCACCTTCCTGGACTTAGGGAGAGCTGGGAGGACCTTGGACTTAACATAGTGAAGGGAACCCTGATGGCTCTTTGGCTTGGAGAGGGGCGGAGTGGGGGTATGGATGGAAGGGAGGGGAGGGAAGGGGGAGGAGGAGGGGAGGAGATGGAAATTTTTAATAAAAAATGAGAAAAAAATATTTCTTTTATCAAATGTTATTGATAAAAAGAAAAATGAACTAATGCTCACTAAAAATATCACTATGAAATTTGTGTAATCATAGACACCTATTCGTGTGTTCTTCTGTTAAAAAATGAGCCAAGTTTTTGGACTTCCCACAGGGCAGGGAACCTTTACTGCTCTCTGGATAGGAGAGGGAGGGGGAGCGGAAAGGAGTAGGGGTAAATGGGAGGCAGGGAGGAAGTGGAAATTTTTAATAAAAAAATGAGCCAAGTTGAAACACTATAATATAGTTAACTATTTTTCAACATTTTGCAAATTCTTAAAATATTAAATTTTGTGTTATTATTTTAAAATAAAAACCTCTTAGTATATTTACACAGTTGTCTTTTTTGCTCTTAGAATTAGACTCATCCAAATGCAATTATATGGTGAAACATATCTATTTTATACCCACCATCAATAACAACATGCTATAGAGATATTGGAAAAATTGAAGTAACCTAATAAGAAGACCTCATTCCATTTCCTGAAGTATATAACTCTGTCATAAATAGGTTTCCAGAGAAACATTTATTACTATCAAAGTTTGAGCCAAGAAAATCTCAAATGCGTTTTTCTCTATCCCCCCCCACCAAAAAAAAAAAAATCGAGATTGAAAACTTTCCTTTCATCACCCTTTCTACTTTCTTTTAATTTACTCAATTCCTCTCAATCCTCACCAAGATTCTCTATGTCCTGGAAAAGCTCACAAGTGTGCTGTTGCCTCAGACCTAATTTTAGTGGCCTTAACTCCACAGCTCAAGGAAATCTATAGACAAGCCCTTTACAATCAACAACATGTACAGGAATATCATAAGTATGTATCTGTGAGTGACATTGTATCAGAAATGTTGATATTGTTACACAATTTTCTCTGGTATTTTTTTCAACTACTGTACTTTTGATTAGCTAAATCGAGCCCTGTTTCTCATCTGACATAGGTTATTTTTATGCTTTATGAGTTAACTGAAAAAGAAAAAACACACAACATATTTTTTAATTTACCTTTATTAAATGTAAGAAATATATTGGAAAATAGAGAAACATTATTATCCATTGCATTTTACCAGATATATAAAATATTATACTCCAGTTCTTAATCCAGGCATTTATTATATTCTGTATATTATATACAAATTTTTCATATGTGTATGTATCAACCGTCACAAAAACATTCCAATCCTCTTTTCTCTTATTCTGTACTCACTCTGTTCTGATCACCCTGGATTTGTTATCTCCCCTTATAAAAATTTTCCCTATAGCCTCCAATTTATCCATATTTCATTTTATTCTCTACATAACAAAACCATTACCCTCCTAAGTTACTCATATACTAATTAAATGCTCATAAGCATATAAAAGGACAACACATTTCACATGATTTACTGTGACAGAAATAGATACAGGAAGTCTGTTCTTAACTTACAGATGCTGACATCACATTGGGTTCATCTTTTATTTGCCTTGTTTTTCTTTTGTCTTTGTTTGCTTTTCATTTTTATTTTAAGGAACCATCTATTGTTGGCATGAGGACCAGCCTCCAGCAGCTCAAAGTTTGAGGGGAAGCTTAGGGACTCAGCAGACCTTTGCCTCTGCCATCTGAATACAAACATAAGACTAAAATGTGTTTTTGCATTTCCTCATTAAAATATTTTACTGTCATTTTTCATCATAGAGTCTTCATCCAGCAACTTATGGAAGCAGATGCAAAGATTCACATCAGAACATTGGACTGAGCTCTCAAAGACCTGTTGAAGGTAGGAGGAGTAAGAAAACTAGCACTGAGACCAAGATTTATTCCTATTGCTTGTACTGACTTTTTGGAACCCATTTTCTTTGGAGGGATACTTTGCTCAGTCTAGATATAATGAACAGGGCCTTGATCCTGCCTCAAAGAATGTCCTAGTCTTTGTTGACTCTCCATAGAAAGACTTACTCTCTAAGGAGTGGATGGGCAGATGTAATGGGTGAGAAGGTGAAGGGAATGGAAGTAGGGGAGGAAGTGGGAACTGGAATTAACATGTAAAATGAGAAAAGAGAGTTGGTTTATTAAAATAAATTTAATAATAAAAAGTATCTTAATGACATTTCCTAAAAAATAACAGGGTCTCTTTTAAACTACTATTATCTGTTATTAAAATAAGTCATGAGAAAGAAAATTAATAATCAAAGGAAACTAACATAGCAATTGATGTATTATGCAAAACAATTTATAATATTTTGTACACAGCTGGATTTGTCTGTTAAACTACAAACATACTCCAAAATATATGTAGTATATAATATATATTGATTATAGATCTGATGTATAATGAAATACATAAGATATCATGAAAATACTGGTCCATATCTTGTGTATAGAAGTCTGTTCTTGTACTCTTTTCCTTAATAGAAAATTTAATGATTAAATTAATGGCATGGAATCTACCTTTATAATATTAATGCTAAATTATTATAATAACTTAATACTTTTCATCATTTAAAATATAGTGTTAGAATTACATGCTACTTGTTCTGTTAGTGTAATGAAGTTGTATGAGATAGTCATGAACGGAGAAAACAGACAGTACGAGATGCACAGAGAGAAAGTGAGAGAGAGGTAGGATTAAATATGCTTCAGAGGAGCGAAAGCAACACACTACATGTTTCATACTTAACCAATCCCATCTACCATCTCTTATTTTGTTTAAGTCACAAATAAATGAAAAAGTGTCAATTAAAATTATCCTAAAACTTTTATTTACATTGGGCGCAAGCCTTTAATCCTAGTGCTCCAGAGGCAGAAATGAGTTCTGTGAGTTTGAGACCATACTGGTCTATGGAATGAATCCCAGGAAGGCTCCAAAGCTACAGAGAAAACATGTTTTTTTTTTTTTTTAAAAAAAACTTTTTATTTAATAGTTTTGCTAAAACCTTAGCTAGAAACATAAGGAACAAAAAAAAATGATAGCTATAAGAAAGTAATCATATAGTCCTCTTTTCACTGAGCAAACCTCTTTTAACATTTTTCTAGGTATACAAAGGACGAATGGATTTTATTGTCTGTGAAATTTCAGTTTAACTTTGGAACAGCTGAAAGAAGAAGAAATACCATCTAATTGTAAGAGTGTGAAGGAGTTACCAAAGAAAGGCTGTGGGATATGTGATTGATAGGATGTCATCGCTGGGTTTCAATGGTCGAATGTTTCCATAATTATAGCAGGCTCTAAAGCAGATCTAAGGTCCATTTTATACATCCATGTTGTGCCAGAACTTAATGACCAGCAGAAAGTACTTTAGACATTTGCAAAACGTATAACCTCTGGGTCTAAACCAGAACAAATTAGTGTCCTGTGGTTAGACAGCATAAAGAAGCTAGTTCATACCTGAAATTAAGAGAAGGAAAGAGAGAGAGAGAGAGAGTAGCAGGAGTAGGGAGAGAGAGAGCGAAGAGAGAGAAGAGAGAAGAGAGGAGAGAGAGAGAGAGCTATCTAGACTCTCTATCTGGCGATCTCTCATCCTCTCTACTCTAGCCTCCTCTCTCTCTCTCTCTCTCTCTCTCTCTCTCTCTCTCTCTCTCTCTCTCTCTCTCTCTCTCCCTCTTTCTGTATCTGTCTGTCTCTAGACATCTTTTATTCCCCTTATTTTTTCCTAATGAAGTTATCTGTTCTAGATGTTTATTGTTACAGGAATTGGCAAGTTTAATGCAAGCTATACCAAAACTACAGGAATATTAGGTTTCATTGATACTGATTAAACTAAACAAGAATGTCTTCTCATGTGCATTGACAATTAGTCTTAAAAAATTAATAGGCTGAGGATGGGTAGCTGTACCGGATGATAGTGATACCAAGTGATTTTGATACCTTTATTAAGATTTCATCTATTGCTCTGAATCATGAGGACTTTTACCAATGCTCAAATCCCTTAACAATATACACCTTTAATTCACATCCTCTCTAATCATTGCTTTGATTTGTATTTCTAGGAATAAGCAGTGTATTATGTTTGAGGTGCTATTTCATAAGTAAGGTAAGTTGCATTTTATGCTTGCTTACTAAAATTTAATATTTTTGCTGTACTTGTTAATGATTCTGGAAGATTTCATGGACATATTTGAAAAGTTGCAAACAGGCAGATACCCTACCTTCATGAATTAGAAGAAATAATATACATATTAGCAAATACAACACATTAATTTTATATCATTTCTATTTGAACACAATATAAATATTTTACTGAAACATTAGAAAGTATAAAACTTATAAGGAAGAAGATTATCTAATGCTAAGTACCCATTTAAGAAAAGGCAAACAATGGAGAAGGCTCCAGGTTTTCTGACTTGAAATTGTATTATAAGGATGCAGTAAAAAAAAAATGAAAAGAAACAGAAGATATTGTTCTGTAGCAATATAGAAAACCTTAAAATGAACTCAAGCATGAACAACAAGCTTTTTTCAATATATTGCACTAGAAGTTTCTTCAACAATATTGAGAAAGAAAATGAAACACACATAACATAAAATGAAACAAGAACCTATTTTGCAGCATATGAAAAATTCAGCTCAAAAATAGTGAGTAAAAAATTAAAATTGAGGAGTTAAAATTATCAAAAATAAACATAAGAGAAATGGTCCTTGGCTTTGCCAATGGTATTTTTTAGGTATCACATAAAATCTTTCAGAAAAAAAACATATAAAAAGATTACCTCATCTACACATTGACATTAGGTTAGTTTAGGTTAGTTCTCTTGTGTAAGGAATAACAGAAAGACATAAATTTCCTTCCAAGTGAAATTGGACTATTTGGAAATTTGGTTTTCAAATCTCTTTAGTTCTGATTTTCCAGAAAATCAGTTTAGTTTCAGTTTGGTGAGATGGAACTTAAATATGAGTGACTCAGTTTTTTATCTATTCAGAATCTTAGCCTACAACAATGCCTCCCTTGCATTTTACTGTATAAATTGAAAAAGGAGCTCCACAAATTATTTTTAAAAATTGAATTTTTGCTGCAAAGAATGAGTGAGAATTTCTATAAAAAATAAAATATTCTGTATGTCATGATGGATTGGGCATTGGCTTTATTCTTTCAGTTTTTAGTTGTATTTTGTTTCCTAATATTTTTGACATATATTTCATACCTAATAATTTTGCATATATATGAGATAAAAACATAATACTTCAGTATACATTTGCACTATGTACTGATTGTCTACGAATTGTTAATTCTGGGAATATAGCTATCAATCAGAAAACTGCTTGCAGAAGTTAGTCAAATAAAAGTGAAAGCATAAATGTACAAAGGCTATGTGGATACTTGACAGGAAACCTTGATTTTTTTACTGTAAAAAGGGACATAATACAGATTTTAAGGGATAATTCTGCAGTTTACTGTCCTCTTGTCATTCTTAAGGTCCTTCCAAGAATCATATTCTGCATGCACAGCAATATTCTGTATGTCTTTCAACACTTTCATATGCTTTTAGGTCAAAAATATATATTCAACAATTTAGCATAATTGTTTGTGTGAATTCAAACCTCAGTTTGTTCTCATCATCTGCCAGATGACTCACCATTTGATTCCTTTCTTTCAGTTACCTCTGAAAATGCCTAAGAGCTCATTGTCCAAATCATTATATCATTGTGGTCTTACACTCTACATCACTGAAAACAGAGGATCTGATCTGTAGAAGAAAATATGAAGCATATTTCTCAGTATATCTTGCCATTCTTTCAAAGAAATGAATCTTCAGAATTTACAATTCTCCCTTATTCTGTGAAAAAAGATGTTTTATTTTCATTAAAGGGAAGCACACAGTTTTTTGAATGATGGTTTTTATTCTATCACTAAGATCATTTTCTTCACCACATAGATTCCTTCACACTTCCTCCTGTATGCTTTTATCCTTTAGCAGTGGGCTCCAATCCATTGTTCCCAGATAAAAGCCATGTTCCTTACTACTGACCTGTCCAGGCAACATATTATCTTCCATGTTATTCTATATGTTTCTCATGACCATGTTTTCCTAAATTTTGAAGTCCTTGAAAAGTGTAAATAATAGTGGTAGATTTTAATGTAGCATCTTTTTATGCAATGATGTAATCTTTATATGATTGTTAAGCCTTGGCATATTTTCTCATTTAACAGCATTTTCTCATCATATAACAGATCTTTATGTTCTCACTTTTTCAATATCATAAGGACCATCAGACACTTTGATATAACAATGTCTTTATTTATTTTATGTAAACTAGCATCTGGGTGATGCATTTACCTAACATTCTCTTATTATTTGGCTGTCTGGGACATTTTCCTTACACTTATTGTTATGAACATTTCTATCATAATTTTCCAATATTTTAGTCCCACATGGGGTAATGGTTCCTTAAGAATTTTTCAGTGGTGTACAAATCTACTTTCCATTATCATCCGTACAAGGAAAAATAATTGCATGACATCAGGTGATATTCATAGTCTGAATCCAGCACACAGACATAGTAACACAATGATTCTGTAACTCTTGAAAATGATGTAACGAAACCAATCAAAATAAAAAAGTGGAATAGAAAGTTTCTTATCTTATATGAAGGAATCTTGGAGTTTGCAAAGGCTTAAGTTATTAAAATAGATTGCATTCTATTTCTATTTTCACCCTAAAGAAAACAAGTTATGTAAGTCAGGAGGTTTGATTAGGAATGGCTCTAAAAGACCACATGTTTCAATGTTTGATCATGAGAGAGTGACACTGCTTGACAGGGAATAGGAGGTGTGACCTTGTTGGAAGTAGAATGTTACTGGGAGACTTGGAGGTTTTAGAAGCTCACAACAGGCCTGTGTCTCTGCCTGAGGCCTGCAGATACAGTGGTAGAATTGTTAGCTACCCTCCAGCACTATATATGTCTGGATGCTGCCATTCATCCCACCATGATGATAATGGAATAAATCTCTAAATTATAAGCCAGACCCAATTAAATGTATTCCTTTATAAGAATTGCCAAAATTATGATGATCCTCCAAATCAATAAGACACTGACAAATCAGTAAGGTTTACATATCTACAATTTCAAAAAGAAAACAAGCTGCGTATTTCAAAACAAGTGTTTCGTCTAAAGGAGATAAAATATGAAAAGTGATTGGTCAAAACACATTCTTGGAAACATAGTTTATGTATTGGCTTATTTATTTGTCTGTATCACAACTATATGCTGTATACTGAGACATTCTACACTTCATCGAATGCAAATGGTAAAATAAACATATAAAACACTTACTTAGGAAATGCAATGGGAGAACCACACATTCAGGAATATAGAGGTTGTTTTAGACAATGTTCTTAACCATCTTGCTCTCTAGGCTAAAAGTGAACAATTAAATACTTCATTAAACACAATGAAATTATATTATAAAAATAAATTCACATCTCTGAACTAAAATAATTGATAGCTCAAAGGAAAAAGAAATCGGTTTACCTGTTGGCCAGGTTGTTGGTAATAAAGAAAGGGGAGAAATAGAATAGATTCTGCATGTGGACTGGTGGGCAGGATATACAAGAGCAAAACAGATCAAGTTGGAGGGGGAAAAAGGAGGGACAAAATGCAAAAAGAGAGATAGCTGGATTTGGGGACCACTGAGGGTTGATATGGAATCCTAAAGCAATGGTAACTCGCTGGTATCTATGAGGGTGTCCTGTCAAGAACCGACCTCAATAAAATCACCTCTTACCAGAGTAGGGTAGGAAGAGGCATAGGAATTTTAGAAATATAATACAGAATATGAAGATGCATAAAAATAATAAGAGAAAAATCATAGAATAATATCTGGAGGGCATTCTAGTGATTAAAATCCAGAAATCACCCGTGTTTATTTTTCCACAGCTTTTATACCCAATGTAAATGTGGGTGGAGGTGAGAGGTGAAGGGAAGAAGGTAACAAAAGACTTTATTAACATGATACAAATTATAACTCACATAGTCAACCATTTTATGACTCTGAGACATCAAATCATTAACATTCTGTAATCTAGGTAGGAAAGGTGCTCTAGATCATGTATACTGAAGGTTAACCCTTCCCAGTTGACCTTATTGTTACAAAAGAAGGAGCAAAATATGTTTGCATATCCTGACCATCTGTCAAGAATGAACGGAGCTCTCTTAATATTAAAAGAACCAAGCAATCACAATCTGAGATTGTATGTGCAATTATACTTGTTTACTAGGCTTCCTTGAGCCCTCTTATTCCCCAGGGAAAGGTGAGTGTGCTATCCACACATTCCACAGCCACACAATGCAGGACAGTCCAGCCTCACTGTGCAGGACAATCAGACACAATAGGGAGTCGAGCCAAAGCAGGACCTCAGTTTATTACTGTGAGCATCCGTTTAGAAAGGTTAAGTGATAGCCGGGCGGCAGTGGCGCACGCCTTTAATCCCAGCACTCGGGAGGCAGAGGCAGGTGTATCTCTGTGAGTTCGAGACCAGCCTGGTCTACAAGAGCTAGTTCCAGGACAGGCTCCAAAGCCACAGAGAAACCCTGTCTCGAAAAACCAAAAAAAAAAAAAAAAAAAAAAAAAAAAAAAGAAAAAAAGAAAGGTTAAAGTGACATTCTTTGATGTAAGGGTACCTCCATCCAATGAGAGGCAGTCAAACACTCCCTCTGCCTGGAGGGACATCTACCTATTTTTATCTGTCTCATCCTTACTCAAACTCGAGCTAGGTTTTTCTCTGTTCTACAAGCCCTGAAGTGTAGGCCCTCAACTTGAGCCAGGCTGTATTTTGTCTTATAAGCCTCAAAGTACAGTCCCTAAGATAATTTTGGACCAACCTCTCTCCTTTTGTTTAATCTCCCACCCTCTACTCCAGTCAGAAGGCCAGAATAGCCCACTGGGGATAGAGTACTGGTCAGGGCCACTCCTATCTAGAGTTTCTGCCTGTACACCATCAAACTGAGTATTTATCCATGGGGTGAGATGTATTGAGCCTATCATAATGTACTCAAAGGGCCATGTAGTGTTGTGTCTGTTTTTGGAATGTTTGTTTCAGCCTTTGGAAACACATGGGTCAAAAAGATAGATCAATAAACAAACAGCCATCAGCCCAATTAGGGAAGAGATGAGTGTGGTAAGCCATAGGACCAATTAAACTAGGTTCCATAGGAAGTATTGGGTTTAGATGAATCACAATATGTTTTCTTAACTCATCTAGAGTTCTTGTAAGTATCCCAGAATGGTCTGCATAGAAGCAACACTCATTCCCACATGCCCTGCAAATTCCTCCTTGTTCCATAGACAGCAAGTCTAAGCCTTTCCTATTTTGTAACGTTAAGCTTGCTAAGGAAACTGTGTCAGTTAAATCACTGCTTAGCCCATTAGCTTTAGCTTCTTATTGGCTAATTGTTGGATATTTAATTTCACCCATTTCAATCAATTTGTGTATCATCATGTGACTGTGCCTTATCGGCTAAAGTTCCATCTGGCTCTGGTAGGGTTGCATGGCTTTTCCAACTCTCTGTCATTCTTTCTTTTTTTCTGTCTTTTTTTTCAAATGCACCTTTATTATTATTATTATTAAAAATTTCTGCCTCCTCCCCACCTCCCATTTCCCTCCTCCTCCCTGCACTCCCCTCCCCCTCCCTTTACAGTCCAAGGAGCAGTCAGGGTTTCCTGCCCTGCAGAAAGTCCAAGTTCCAACCCATACCATCTAGGACCAGGAAGGTGTGCCTCTAAACAGTCAGCCTTCATTGTCCACCACGTTCAGAGAATCCGGTTTGATCCCATGTTTTTTCAGTCCACGTCGCGCTATCCTTGTGAGCTCCCATCAGACCAGCCACACGGTCTCAGTGGGTTGGCACACTCCTCACGGTCCTTACTTCCATAGAAGCTTCATCTGTCATTCTTTCTCCCAGCATCCAGTTTAGTTTTCAACACCTAACAAATTTTTGCCCTGCTATAGGTCCAAAGCAGTTTCTTTATTCATTAATGGTATTCACAGTATACAGAAGGAAATCCCACATCACCTCCCCATTACTGTTTAAATAAAAAGGAAGGCTTTAACTTTAACATAGTAAAATTACATATCACAAAACAGGTATCAATCAGGAATTACAGTTACTATATTTATATCTATTTTATCTTATATCATAGTTAACAAAAACTCTATTTATTTTCTATCTATTCTTCAACACCATCAAAAACTCCAAAAGGATACAATATTACCTAAGTAAACAGGAAGTACATTGTAAGAAATTTCCAAAACTCTAAAAATAACAGAGACATCTTGCTGCCTGGGCAGTCACCCAAAGTTCTTCTGTACCATTAGGGCATCTATCTTCACGCTACCAGCCCATAGTATCCAACATACTTTTTCCATGAAGCAGGAAATTTCAAAGATAGTTCTGCTATATTGGCAGTTTGTCAGTCACTTTCTTCTATGTCCTGCAGATGTTTTATGTAGTGATGAGCGGTGGGCTGTGTTCCTGCCACCCAGCTCCAGGCCGCCTGGCTAGCTTATGTCCCAAAATAACAACACACAAACTGTATTCATTTAAACACTGCCTGGCCCATTAGTTCCAGCCTCTTATTGTGTAATTCTCACATCTTAATTTAACCCATATTTAATAATCTGTGTAACACCATGAGTGGTGTCTTACCTGGAAAGATTCAACGTGTCTGACCTGGTAGCTGGCTCCATCGCGTCTGACTCATTTAGGAGAGGCATAGTGGCTGCCCGAGGCATCTGCCTCACTCCCAGCATCCTATTCTGTCTACTCCACCCACCTAAGGGCTGGCCTATCAAATGGGCCAAGGCAGTTTCTTTATTAACCAATGAAATCAACTAAACAGAAGACCCTCCCACATCAGTTTTGTGTAGCAGGAACCCCAAAGGACCATCTCACCTTTAGGAAAGTTCACCAGTCATATCTCTGTGGATCCTACATGTCCAGGTTTTACAGCATACCATGAAGTAGTTCAGGTCAGAGAAGTTTTTTTTGTTGTTTGTTTGTTTTTGTTTGTTTGTTTTTTCTCCCAGATGGTTAACAAACTCCATGTGGAACCTCTTTGATGCCAATCATCAACTTGAAGTAGCTTGGTGCTGCTAGGAGCAGATGTGTCTCACTGTCAGGAAAAGTCCAAGTTCAATAATAAACTTTGAGATGTGCAGTATGTTGTATTTATCATTAAATCTAAAATTTCAGAAAAGTTTGAGGTAGTGTGAATTTTAATTTATTTTAATAATAAAAACACAGAGTCAGGTATTAGAGGTTGAAAGCTGAAACATCACAGGAGCAGAGCTACCAGACACTAGTTCTTACTTCTATGAAATCCTCAGAATGAATGGGCAATCATGTCTCTAGGAATCTTCAGACTGAAGGCAAGATTGAATTCCTTGACCCAGTGTCTTGAGCTCTTCTCTCCCTCCTGCCTTATATTCCTCTCCTGCCCAGCTGTATACTTTTCCTGTCTCCATCTCCCTTGAGCTGGGACTAAAGGGTCATGACTCCCAAGTACTTAGATTAAGGGTGTGAGCCACCACAGCCTGCCTCTCTTTCTTTTTTAGAATGGATCAATTTTGTTTGGCCTATGGTGGCCTTAATCTGCCTCTGCCTCATCAGTGCTGGTATTAAAGGGGTGTGCCACCACTGCCTGACCCTTGTGACTAATTAGTGGCTCACTCCACATTCTTATCATCAGGCATGCTTTATTTGTTAAACTAAATATCACAAAAAACCCACCACAGTATGAAATAACATTTCAATATGAAAACAACCGTAGCTCTAACTTTTATAGAAAAGGACCCTTTTATTAAAGTCATCATGGGAAATGACACAGTGCAACATATTAGACTTATATCAAATAGAATTGCAGGTTAAATAAGACGATGTTTGACAGCTCAAGAACCTTTTTCTATTTAGGCATGGATATTCTTCACATATTTACTTCTATTTTGTACAAATTTGTATTTTATTGGCAACAGTGTCTACATACCAATGCATGTACTACATTCCTGAAGCAGCTGTCAGTATTCCCTAGAACCAGAGATATAGAAGGTCCTTAGCCACCATATGGGTGATGAAAATTAAACCCAGATACTCTGAATATTGGACACAGTACTTAGAAATATCTATCAGGAATAATTTGTTTATTTAAATAAGTTCTCTGTTTTGTGTAGTTATTTCCTTTGAAGATCAAATTAAACATTTCCAATCAAGTAATTTTGATTTATCTCTTTTCATTAATGCAGAAATAGTCTGGGTTGAAATTGTGGGCATACTGGTACAAGATGTGTCTATTGATGACTTTCAAGTTAAAAAAACTAACAACAATATTCATCCATGTACGTGGTCTCTCACAGGCAACAGACATTTTCAAGAATAACACTGTAGGCCGGGCGGTGGTGGCACACACCTTTAATCCCAGCACTCGGGAGGCAGAGGCAGGTGGATCTCTGTGAGTTCGAGGCCAGCCTGGTCTACAAGAGCTAGTTCCAGGACAGGCTCCTGCAAAGCTACAGAGAAACCCTGTCTCAAAAAAACAAACAAAAAAAAAAAAACAAAAAAAAAGAATAACACTGTAAACTTTCTCTTAACGAAGTACATAAGTTAGTAAAGAACACTACAATGAATAGTTCTAAGATATCTTTTCAACAATAACCCTCCCCATTTCATGAATGCTCCATCTAGTGTTCTCAGGCTACACAACCAAGAAATAATAGTTAATGAAGTCCAAGGTAGCAGAGAAGGCATGCTGCGGCTTTCACTAAGGTCAATGTATATTGCTCCCCTGTTCTCTTGCTTATCAATGACAGCATCTCCAATTGATTGGTTGTCTCTCCATTTCTCTCAATCATGAGGATAAACCCTGGTGTTTAATATAGACAGTGTCATAAGGATGATTGAGGGAATATGCCATTTATACACTCCACTTGAACCCATACACTTGATTACTCCGTGGCATTATTTGTACATACAATTTTAAAATTGATTTCAGTTAAGCACAAATAAAATGGCTGTACACAGTTTGTACAATTATAAGAAATACGTAGTAATAAAGAACTCATCAATGTTTAATCCACTTATTACTTTTTTGTAACGCTATTTTTTGTTCAGTTTTGTACATTTAACAATGCTTTACAAAGATCTTTTTCTTTCCTTCATTTTTTCTCTTCTTCCTTCCTTTCATTTGCAATGCTCTGTGTGTGTGTGTGTGTGTGTGTGTGTGTGTGTGTGTGTGTGTGTAGAAAAAGACACACATGCATATGTGGATGCCAGAGATGATCTTTGGGTATTGCCCTCTATCACTCTACCATATGTAATGAAATGAGGTATATCACTGAACCTAAAGTTAACAGTTTTGGTTAGCATGGGTGGTCAATGAGCACTCATGATCCACTTGTCTCCTCCCAACAACCCTGCATTGAGCAGACAGTTCTTCACCACCAGGGTTGATAATATGCGTTCGGAGCACAACAAATCTCACATCCCCATGCTTGTACAAAAAGCACTTTACACTGTTTCATTTCCCAACTCACACTTTTTTTTTTATTTTCTAAAAATTAGTTCTACAAGAACAATATAAAAAAGGTAAAGGAAATGAAATACATTATTTATATGCAAAAAGCTACACAATGCAATTCATCATGTTATGTTGGAAGACATTACGGTCTCCTCAGTGGTTGCAGTTTACCATGGTCTGGCAGCATATTTCCACATAGTTCAGCAGCATGGGACTCCCTCCATCCAGCAGTGCTTCCTACCTCGTCCTGTAAGGCCTGAAAGATTGACCTTACCTGAAAGCTGTCATTAAACCAGATGTCTATTTCATCTTTAGCTTGATCTTGGGCATAGATCCCTGCTAAACAGCTTTCTTTGTTGCTCATTTGATAACAAATACTTTGGTTAGGAGCTTTATGATAGAAGCATGCCACTTAATATAAATTAAGGTTTGTCCCCAGTGTCCCAAATCATACATATACATACTATATATATTGCTCTGAAAAAAAAGTTGACCTGATTCACTGAAGTTTGTCTCCTGGAGGCATGTCTCTGTCATGCTCATGGGCCACATACAAAGCTTTTTAGTGGCACTACTCCATCTTTCTTTCTCAATCTGGAGGCTGACAGGCCTAGGGGGAGAAAGGAACCCTCATAACTTCATATAAATATTACACTGTAATAAAAAAGAAAAATACGTTTGCTAGTCACACACAAAATTTTATTGGGTTATTTACTATGTAAGGTCCATGTTCTGTAACTCAGTTATGACAAAGCTAAATTAATTTAAAATGCTTGTTCTGAATTCATATTTAATAAGAGTGGAAAATAATATCTGTCAAGGCCTAGGATTCATTATAGGATGTCAGTGAGGGGAAAACTGACATTATTATCAAGTTGGATATAGTATCTAAGAAGTACCTTTCCTGTGAGGTGTGATTCAACAGGAAAACCTAAGGTGTCCCTAATTCCTCAGAGCTTTGGTTGAAAGATGTGGATAATATTGTTTGTGGAGTTATAAAGTTTCCTAGTGTTCTCTTTGCTATAGAATAAAAAAGTTAATGAAAATGTAAAATGAACCTTTAGAAAAAAATATATGCATATTCTTCTTCTTTATCAAAATATTAGTAGGTAAAAATCAAAGGCTGGATTTGTACGTTTTAATTTCTCTTTCAAGGTGACACTAGTTATCACTGCACATGATCAACATAAAATATGAAAGGTTCAATATATTTGAAAAGAATTAGGGACCTTCTTTATCAGACACCATCAAAGAATATATGTAGAGACTTCTACTGCTGTTTTCCCTTGCTAATGAAAAAGTATAATTGTTCTCCAATCAAAATCTCAGTTCTAAGTCAACACAAAGTCAATGGACAGAGGAACTCCATTATCTGTAACAAGTCTTTCTCTGTCCCACAAGCCAGCTCCCAAATAACAACATAGAGAATTATTATCAATTATAATACCTTGGCCTTCGCTTTGACTAGCTTTTAACTGGCTCTTACAACTTAAATTAACCCATTTTTGTTAACCTATGTTTTGTCACATATCATCCATTCTTCTTCTATGTCTTCTGAAATCTTTTCTTCCTCTTTTTTTCTCTCCAGAAATCCCATCTATACCTCCTATATAGCTATTAGTCATTCAGCTTTTTATTACACCAATCATAGCAAATACATCTTAACAAAGTACATAAATATCCTACAGCAAATATCCTAGTGTAGGAACTGTCAAATTGTGTCAGCAAAAGAAATTTTCTGATAATATTCTAGAAATAAATATGAAGAACACTCACTTCTATAACTTATAGACATTTATGTGAGAATAGGCACAAATTTTTAAAAATAATCAATCAGTCAATACTTATTTCTTTGGTGTAGGTGGTCCTTCTGTTTGTGTGTTGCTTTCATTGGCTAATTAATAAAGAAACTGCTTGGCATGATAGAGCAGAACTTAGATAGGTGGGGAGACAGAACTGAAGAAAGTTAATGAGAGAGAGAGCTGCCATAGCGACGCTAGGTCAGACATGCTAAATCTTTCCCAGTAAGCCACAACCTAGTGGTGAACACAGATGAATAGAAATGGGTTAAATCACGATGTGAGAGTTAGCCAATAGGAGGCTAGAGATAATGGCCAGGCAGTGTTTAAATGAATACAGTTTCTTTGTGATTATTTAGGGGCTAAGTTAGCTAGGCACCATGGTGAAAATCAGGCCCTCCCTCCATCAACATTCCTTAATGTTATTTTATTTGTAAAAGCTACATAAACCATTTTAGACTAATAACTGTTTCAAGTTGTTTATGTATTTAATTTCTTTTTTTCCTCATATATTATTAAAGATTTCCATCTCCTCCCCTCCTCCTCCCCTTCCCTCCTCTCCCTTTCACCCATACCCCCACTCCCTACCTCTCCAGGCCAAAGAGCCATCAGGGTTCCCTTCACTATGTTAAGTCCAAGGTCCTCCCAACTCCCCCTAAGTCCAGGAAGGTGAGCAACCAAACTGACAAGGCTCACAGTGAGCCCGTCCATGCTGTAGAGTCCAAGCCCATCGCTGTTGTCCTTGGTTTCTCAGTCCTCCTCCACCGTCAGCCACATTCAGAGAGTCCAGTTTGGTCGCCTGTTCCATCAGTAATTTCTACAGGAAATTTGGAACTATTGATAGAGTTCGCCTGATCCATTCTTACTCAATAAAAAAGAACTTTTAGTCATTATCCTTTATGCCTAATCACTTCCTTTTTCATAGATTTTAATATTTTTCACCTGCAAGCAGAGATTGCACTTTTGTTTTCTGGCCATTCAGACACAAATAATCACACAAAACTATATTAGTTGCAACATTGTTTGACCAACACCTCAGGCATATTCTAGATAACTATTACATCTTAAATCAACCATTTAAACTATTTTATATTTTACCACAAGGCTCATAGTTTAATAAATCACATCTTGCTAATTGGATAGCTACATGGTGTCTGACCGACTCTGCCTTCTTTCTCCCTTTTGTTTTCCTGTCTAGCTATACTTTCCACTGCTATAGGTCAAAGCATCTTCTTTAATAACCAATAGTAATAAAATATATTAATAACATATGGAGTGGAATTCCACATCATAAACCTTCTTAGAACAGTCCTGCATACTGCACATCACTATGTGAATTGTGGAAAATTTAAAATTTAAATTGTGGAAAATTGTGTGTGTGTATATGTGTGGGTCTGTGTTATTTTTGTATCTCTGTGTCTTTGCCTACTTATTATATTGTCATATATCCATACATTTACTCAGAGTGCAAGGACATTCTTACCTTAAGAAATGGATAAAATAAAATATTTTTCTTTAGAATTGAAATCATGTTTCTAGTTACTAATATGGAAAGTATTACCAAATGACAGGACTCAGGAATTTGATTATGGTAAAAGTGAAAAAAATGAAGAACACAAAGACTTAGTACCTTTGCTTTGATTACACCGTTAAGTAATTGAGCTTCTACCCACAACAATGGAGAGTGTTTTCAGATGTCATCCATGGCAGTGAAAACCACTTCTTTGCCCTTGCTACTTAAGAGAAGCAATGTGTCACTAACGTTTTCCACAATCCAGGTCACAGTCCCTGAACTGTTATTTTGCCTGCCAATTACTGAATTCTAGAGAAAGCTATAAAAGTATGTTGAGAATTATAAATCCAACATGGGTCAGTGTCATTTTAGAAACAACACACAAGCAAGTGCTACCAATTAAATCAAAATATAAAACACTTTAGGAAGAAAGCAGGTAATATATTCCAGTCTGAGATGTTAAAATTATAATTGTCTAGTAATACAATCTATATTTTGAATAGATAGCTTTGGTAATTAGAATAAAATAATTTCAGATAAAAGTAAATCCCATCACAGTCTTGACTCTTTTGCTCATATTTTCATTCCTCCCACTTTTTCTCCTCCTTCCTTTTTTCTCCTCTTCTCCTGCTACCTTAATCCCCTCACCCACATGCTCCCACTTTTGTCAGGCAATCTCATCTATTTTCCCATTCCAGGTGGATTTATTTATGTTTTTTAGGGGTCATTTCTAATTTTCACTGCAAAGTAATATGCACTACAAGACAACCTGTGGTCCTTTTAACTATTTTTTATTTTCCATATAGAAAAATGCTTACAAAAACATTATAGCAACAACTCATTATTCAAAGCTTATGTCTGTTGATCTCCTCTACTGTGAAATTCAATTTTCAGTTGTTTTGGGTTTCATTATCTCAACCACAGAAGTCAATATTATTATATAATTTGTTGTTTTTAAGAAGTAACAAGAACCAGGAAGAGGTTGTGCAGGTCTTTAATCACAGCACTCCAGTCCCAGAGGCAGGAGGATCTTTATGAATTTAAGGCCAGCCTGGACTTGAGACTGAGTTCAAGGACAGCCTGAGCTATAGAGGGAAACCCTGTCTCAAAAATTCAAAAGAAAAATGAAACATCCAATCTAAGATAACTAACAAACCCATATCTTTTCCCATTATAACACACTGGTTCATTACATTTTTATTGTTATATATTATGTTTGTACATCTTGACAAATTATAAAATCAAATTTGTAGAGGTTAAATAACTATGTAAATTGTTTTATGTTAGAATTATATTTAATTATTCTTGATAACAAATTTATATAAGTGAAATAACCTAAGTGTTCAAGGAAACAGAACAAAGAACAGGTATTTTGTTACTACTCTGAAAAAATTAGTTGACATGTTGGAATTAAAATAAATAAAGAAAATGAGAGAGATGGCAAAAATATGTTTTGAAAATGAGTCAAGAATTGGTTTAATAAAGATTCTACCTCTATAAATAAATGGGAATGGTATAGAATATGAGGTGAACACATTTATTTGATGGAATGTATTTTTCCAAACTCACATGCTGTGGAATCTGAGTACACCTTTCAACAGCTTTCTGAAATGCATTCTGCATTCACAACAGAGCCCATCAAATTTACAAGTTTATTTCAAACATCATTTTTTGTTTAATAAAACTACTGTTAAATAAATACCTAATATATGAAACACATGTTAGTAGAGTTAGTCCTATGTTATGTACAATAATTTGATTCATTGCATAATGCTTAAATTGTGTTAAAATATTTAATAATCAACTTTATATGGAAAAACAAGAAACCCAGGATAGCCAAAACAATCCTATACAAAAAAGGTACTTCTGGAGGCATTACCATTCCTGACTTCAAACTCTATTACAGAGCTACAGTGTTGAAAACAGCTTGGTATTGGCATAAAAACAGAGAAGTCGACAAATGGAATCGTATAGAAGACCCGGATCTTAAACCACAAACCTATGAACACCTGATTTTTGATAAAGGAGCCAAAAGTACACAATGGAAGAGAGAGGGCATCTTCAACAAATGGTGCTGGCATAACTGGATATCAACCTGTAGAAGAATGAAAGTAGATCCATATCTATCACCATGAACAAAACTCAAGTCCAAATGGATTAAAGACCTCAATTTAATCTGAACACACCGAGCTTGATAGAGGAGAAAGTGGGAAGTACTCTACAACAAATGGGCACAGGAGACAATTTCTTACGTATAACCCCAGCTGCACAGACATTAAGGCATTGAATAAATGGGACCTCCTGAAGTTGAGCAGCTTCTGTAAAGCAAAGGACATTGTCACTAAGACAAAAAGGCAGCCTACTGACTGGGAAAAGATCTTCACCAACCCTGCAACTGACAAAGGTCTGATCTCTAAAATATATAAGGAACTCAAGAGACTAGACTTTAAAAAGCTAATTAACCCAATTAAAAATGGGGCACTGAACTTAACAGAGAATTCTCAACAGAAGAAGTTCGAATGACCAAAAGACACTTAAGGTCATACTCAACCTCCTTAGCTATCAGGGAAATGCAAATCAAAACAACGTTGAGATACCATCCTACACCTGTCAAATTTGCTAAAATCAAAAACACCAATGATAACCTTTGCTGGAGAGGTTGTGGGCTAAGGGGTACACTCATCCATTGCTGGTGGGAATGCAAACTTGTACAACCACTTAGGAAAGCAGTGTGGCGGATTCTCAGGGAAATTCGGGATCAACCTACCCCAGGACCCCGCAATTCTACTATTGGGAATCTACCCAAGAGATGCCCAATCATACTACAAAAGCATTTGTTCAACTATGTTCATAGCAGCATTATTTGTAATAACCAGATGCTGGAAACAACCTAGATGCCCTTCAGTGGAAGAATGGATGAAGAAACTGCGGAATATATACATGTTAGAATACTACTCAGCGGTAAAAATCAATGACATCTTGAATTTTGCATGCAAATGGATGGAAATAGAAAACACTATTCTGAGTGAGGTAACCCAGACCCAAAAAGATGAAGATGGGATGTACTCACTCATACTCAGTTTCTAGCCATAATTAAAGACATCAAGCCTATAATTCGGGATCCTTGAGAAGATAATAAGAAGGTGAACCCAAAGAAAAACATATAGTAATCCTCCTGGATATTGGAAGTAGACACGATCGCCGGGCAAAAATTGGGAACTTGAGGGTGGGGCGAGAAAGGGCCAAGGGAAGATGGGGAGAGAAAAGCGTGAAGGGGAGAATGGGGGGAGTTCGGAGGAATGGGATGCTTGGGATACAGGAAGGGTGGATATGGGAGCAGGGAAGCATATATCTTAATTTAGCAAGCCATCTAAGGGTTGTCAAGAGACTTGACTCTAGAGGGGTTCCCGGGTTTCCAGGGAGATGCCCCCAGCTAGTTCCTTGGGCAGCTGAGGAGAGGGAGCCTGAAAAGGCCAGTTCCTATAGCCATACTGATGAATTTCTTGCATATCACC
Source organism: Arvicola amphibius (assembly GCF_903992535.2). Lineage (NCBI taxonomy): Eukaryota > Metazoa > Chordata > Mammalia > Rodentia > Cricetidae > Arvicola > Arvicola amphibius. Next base: position 73,539,433 of record NC_052058.2, read on the forward strand.
ATAGAACCTCCACCTGGCGATAGATGAAGAAAATGACAGCCCCACATTGGAGCACCGGACTGAGCTCCCAAGGTCCTGATGAGGAGCAGAAGGAGAGAGAACATGAGAAAGAAAGTCAGGACCGTGAGGGGTGCGTTCACCCATGGAGACAGTGGGACAGAACTAACGGGAGATCACCAACTCCAGTTGGAATGGGACTGATGGAACATGAGACCAAACTGGACTCTCTACGTGGCCGATGGTGGAGGCTGACTTAGAAGCCAAGGACAAAGGCGCTGGGCTTTGATTCTTCTGCATGGACGGGCTCTGTGGGAGCCTTTTCAGCTTGGTAGATCACCTTCCTGAACCTGGGGGGAGTTGGGAGGACCTTGGTCTTAACATAGAGTAGGGAACCCCGATGGCTCCTTGGCCTGGAGAGGGAGGGCAGGTAGGGGTGGAGGGCAGGGGAGGGAAGGGGGAGGAGAAGGGGAGGAGATGGAAATTTTTTTTTTCACTTTTTTTTTATTTATTTTTTTTTCTCATGGTTTATTTTTTTATATTTAAAAATTTCCATCTCCTTCCCTCCTCCTCCCCCCTACCTCCCCTCCTTCTCCCCCTTCCCTCCCCTCCTTCTCCCCCTTCCCTCCCCTCCCCTCCACCCATACCTCCCCTCCCTCCCTCTCAAGGCCAAGGAGCCATCAGGGTTCCCCACTCTATGCTAAGACCAAGGTCCTCCCAACTCCCCCCAGGTCCAGGAAGGTGATCGACCAAGCTGAGAAGGCTCCCACAGAGCCCGTCCATGAAGAACAATCAGAGCCCAGAGCCATTGTCCTTTGCTTCTCAGTCAGCCCCCGCTGTTGGCCACACTCAGAGAGACGGGTTTGGTCGCATGATCCATCAGTCCCATTCCAACTGGAGTTGGTGATCTCCCATTAGTTCTGTCCCACCGTTTCCATGAGTGAACGCACCCCTCTCGTTCCTGACTTTCTCCCTCATGTTCTCGCTCCTTCTGCTCCTCATCAGGACCTTGGGAGCTCAGTCCAGTGCTCCAATGTGGGGCTCAGTCACCTTCCCCATCTGTCGCCAGCTGGAGGTTCCCTCACGGTCCTGACTTTCTTTCTCATGTTCTCTCTCCTTCTGCTCCTCATCAGGACCTTGGGAACTCAGTCTGGTGCTCCAAGGTGGGGCTCTGTCATTTTCTTCATCTATCGCCAGGTGGAGGTTCTATGGTGATATGCAAGAAATTCATCAGTATGGCTATAGGAACTGGCCTTTTCAGGCTCCCTCTCCTCAGCTGCCCAAGGAACTAACTGGGGGCGTCTCCCTGGAAACCTGGGAACCCCTCTAGGGTCAAGTCTCTTGACAACCCTCAGGTAGCTCCTTAAATTAAGATATATGCTTCCCTGCTCTCATATCCACCCTTCCTATATCCCAAGCACCCCATTCCTCCGAGCTCCCCCCCCCCGCTCTCCCCTTCACACTTTTCTCTCCCCATCTTCCCTTGGCCCAGTCTCGCCCAACCCTCAAGTTCCCAATTTTGCCTGGCGATCGTGTCTACTTCCAATATCCAGGAGGATTACTATATCTTTTTTGGGAGTTCACCTTCTTATTATCTTCTCAAGGATCCCAAACTTATAGGCTCGATGTCCTTTAATTATGGCTAGAAACCGAATATGAGTGAGTACATCCCATGTTCATCTTTATGGGTCTGGGTTACCTCACTCAGAATAGTGTTTTCTATTTCCATCCATTTGCCTGCAAAATTCAAGATGTCATTGTTTTTTACCGCTGAGTAGTATTCTAGCATGTATATATTCCACAGTTTCTTCATCCATTCTTCCACTGAAGGGCATCTAGGCTGTCTCCAGGATCTGGCTATTACAAATAATGCTGCTATGAACATAGATGAGCATATGCTTTTGTTGTATGATTGGGCATCTCTTGGGTAGATTCCCAATAGTGGAATTGCTGGGTCCTGGGGTAGGTTGATCCCGAATTTCCTGAGAAACCGCCACACTGCTTTCCAAAGTGGTTGCACAAGTTTGCATTCCCACCAGCAATGGATGAGTGTGCCCCTTACCCCACAACCTCTCCAGCAAAGGTTATTATTGGTGTTTTGGATTTTAGCCAATCTGACAGGTGTAAGATGATATCTCAAAGTTGTTTTGATTTGCATTTCCCTGATAGCTAGGGAGGTTGAGCATGACCTTAAGTGTCTTTTGGCCATTCGAACTTCTTCTGTTGAGAATTCTCTGTTCAGTTCAGCGCCCCATTTTTTAATTGGGTTAATTGGCATTTTACCGTCTAGTCTCTTGAGTTCCTTATATATTTTAGAGATCAGACCTTTCCAAAAAAATAGAAATAGAACATAAAAACTACTGTTAAATAAATACCTAATATATGAAACACATGTTAGTAGAGTTAGTCCTATGTTATGTACAATAATTTGATTCATTGCATAATGCTTAAATTGTGTTAAAATATTTATTCTCACTAAAAGATTTATAATTTTTTAATAGTTAATATTTTCCAATATTTTTTCCTATATCATTAAAATTGAAGTATATAATCATATTTTTAAATATAATTTATGTTACTTTGAAAGTTTCATAGAATGTTCTTAATACTTATTAAACTCCCTCACACTTGTTCTCCTTAACTCACCTTACTCTCCACAATTTTTATTTTATTTCCCCTCTCTGTGTTTACCAGCTGAACTTTGGGAAGGTAGTCTGCCCTTGTGTGTAGTTCACATAATAGGGTTCACCACATTAAAGAAAGCTGATTCTGGCTCACACAGTAGTCTTCAAATCTAGGGGTTTTGCTTATCCTGAATTAGGGTGACTACTGTACAGTGCTGCAAAGTATTTGAATTCATTTGTGCGATTGCCTTGTTGTATCTGGAAAATGGTGCTTCATTGAAGTTATCTATTACCTCTGACTCTTACCATCTTTCTCTCCCCTATTTCTGGAAAATCGCCACTCTTTGGTGAAGTGGTGTGCTATACACTTTTTATTTAAGGCTAACCACTTTACCGTCTCTTTGAATATCCATTCAAATTCAAAATTTCTGTGTTAATCGTTGTGTTCCACAAGAAGCTTCTTGGATGAGGGAAGAGATATGCACTAATTACAACCAAAAGTCACTAGGAATTGTTCTAATATTTTTAATTTTCTTAAAGTACATTAGGTTCTTCCTTATTTCCTGTATAACTACATGTTCATGGTTTCCTTTAGTTTTCATAAATCGGTGATATTTCGTGGAACTGGGCTTAGATTCAACCAGAAAGTGTTTAGTTAATTGCCCACAACCTCGATACCAGTATTGCATTAATGTTACTTTGTTGGGCAAGTCATTATTGTCGCATGTAGGAGTCAGAGAAGGTGAGGGTGATAATTGCTTTTCTCCTCTATTAGCTGGAATATCATCCATCAGTACTATGAAAGCTATCTAGTAGTTATGAAGCTTCTGGTTGAGTACAACTTGGTTTCTCCATGTTTGTGACTCCAGGTAATTGTCTTCAGCAATAGCATTCTCATTGACAGATTCTAGAAGATACTATTATATTTTTTGCAAGTTACGTCTATTTTAGTGTCTGGCTCATTTCCCTGGAGTTAATGATTTGTCATTCCATCTATGTTTCCTACAAATTTCAACCTGACTTTTGTTGTTAGTAATAAGTAGTACTCCAGTATTTATATACACTACATTTTATTTACCCATTTATATTCTGGTGGATATTCAAAGATTTTCCTTTTCTTGTTAATTTTTCATAATGTTAAATTGACATGGAATACAAGCAACACATGCACATATTGATTCAATGACTTTTGGATATATTTGAAGAAGTGCACAGGTAGAATTGGTAGAATTAGTAGACCTGTTGGTAAAATTTAATTTCAAAATTATCAAAAATGTGGTATCCCTTAACATAGTATATTAGATTCACAAAAGTTTACAACATATTCATGTATTATGAAATGTGCATGTATTTGTATCATCTGAAAATTTTGTGTGAAAAATGTCATAAGGTTGCAGAATACACAAAACTTAATTTCATTCTTCTTTAACCTGTTCAAGCATATACACACTTGAACGTACATCAAAAATATAAAAGCATATAAGCTTTTTTCAGTTGATTCCAGAGATAAACATGAATATGTAATCAAAGCCAATGAATTTAAACATAAAATCTTATGGATATAAATATTCATTATACTAAACAAATATCAGGCATAAATAAAAGAATAAAGCTAAATATCCACCCCCACCTACTGGTAAAGCTATGGTGTCTCATGAAATCAGTGAGAAAATTAAGAAATAAATTACAAATGCATGTGGATATTCAGATCTGTTGTATAACATTTTCTCACTTGATTTCTGGATTTGTCTTTCATTACATTCATGTTAAGAAAGCAAGTAACTCACAATCAATTACTGTAGGATTATCAATGTAATTTGTTGAATTTTAAAAGATCTTTATGTCAGCAAGTACGAATGTCTTGATATACAGAAATTTACAGGCTGGAAGAATAGCTACAAACACAGTGTGTTTTAGAGGGGAATAATCTTTTGAAATACTTTTCACTTTGTAAGATTTTTGACAATAGGCTAACATAGAGACACAGTATTAGAAAAGCAATTAAAATGTGACATATTACTTAAATGCAAGCTTTCATGAGAATGTCAAACTTAATTTTATATGTATGTCAGTTGAAAACACATTGCTAAAATGTTATATCTACTTTTCTCAATGATGAAAATATTGTGAACTGGTGGTTGGAATTATTTATATAGAGAGTTCCATATTTCCTGTTTGCCTTCAAATTAATTTGTTTTCACAAAGTTTATTTGTCAAAACCATGCTGGTAACAGCATAAAAACTAAACACAGAGACCAATGCAACACAGTCATGTGGCTAGAAATAAACTCACACAAAGATAGTAAGCAAATATTGGATATAAATATCAAGAATACAAAAGAGGGAAGTTTCATATCTTTAACAAATTCTATTTTGAGAAGTGGGTATCTGTATGCAAAATGGCAAGTCTAGAATGCAGCTTTGCTCAATACTATGTATTCAAAATGGCAAACAATGGATCTTTATCTTGCTCCATAAATTTCCACAAACTTAAGCATAAGTGATAACACTGTAGAACTGGAATGATATATGAAGGGAAATTTCTACAGTATTCGACTTGGTAATGATATTTTGAATATGACAACCAAACCAAAGGACAAAGGAATATCAGTTGTCTGACCTTTCTCAACACTGAGATCAAAATTTGAGGGGAAAAAAGATGCTGACATTAGCCTGATAACAGAACACCTGTGCCTTTCAAAGTTTTGCTTTCTCTGCTTCATCTACTTTTCTTCATTCCTTTATTCCTTACACAAGTTAAATTTAGATAATCATTCTACCAATAGTGAGGGAGGATCTTATCACTCCACTAAAGTTTTCCCAAAGATATTTATTTCTTTTTAGTTTATCATTCATTCATTCATTCATTCATTTCTGAGACCAAGGCTTATGTAGCCATGGGAGGCTTTGAAATACTTATATAGATCATTTTAGCCTCTATCTAGGAGATTGGCATTGCAGGGGGTATTACTGAATCCAGAACTTTGCACAAATTCTAAGAGGTATGCTTTATTCTCCAAACCCTAAACTCATTTTTACAGGCAATGTTAACCATCATTTTCATGTTATCTTTCAAAATTATGTATTTTGTATAAGTAATGGCAATTTATCTAAGTGTAGATATTTCAAATCAATTTTAGATATGTAAATAAAATTGATATTTCCTTCACAAGTTCCTCTCTCATTAACATGTACACAAGGTACTTGAGTGAGACTTGTGTGTTCAGCATTTCTATACTTTAATGGAAATGCTGATACGCAGCAATATTTCTTTCTAAACTTTATCTTTTCTCGAAGGTCATTGAGGTTTTAATGATTAAAAATTCTCAAAAATGCACTTCATACTAATCTTCTGAGGGGCACAGATGGTCTGACCTCTGTTGAAATTAGATATAATCTAAAAATCTGCATCTGTCATAAAATTAGCCTCTTTAAAATTTGTTCATTTTCAAGTTATTTATTCTAATATATACTTATGTTCCTCATTTAAGTTGAACACAGGATTGTTCTATAACAAAATGCAGATAAATGTATTCAAAATGAAAATATTTTCATGAAAGTAACAAGAAAAGCTAATAGCTTCAATTCACAGGACTCCTTCTTTACGATTCAAAACATGTTTTCATAATGTGTTTTCTAATCTGGAAAACATGCCTGAAAAATGGTTCATCAATTTATTAATAAGGTAGTTACTCCAAGGATACACACTATAGTGAAATAGAATCTTATTTTAGTATAGTCTCACATTACTCATCCTCTTATTCTAAGAAAGAATTCTTTGATAATTTCTACAAAAAATACATATACTAAGGATGTCTTTAAAATAAGCTAATGTGTTTTTGACATTTTCTATAAAATTACTGAAGAACTGCAAAGATAACCCAACTCCCAGATATTTTATATTTGTAAAAATGATAAGTCACAGTTGAGTGAAAGAAAGGTGCCCACTTAGAATTGCAATTTGTCTCTAAACACTAGTGTCACCATTAATATAAAATGATACTTCATGCCACTTTTTTCAGTCATTGCAGTAAAACCCATAGAGAACGGTTTTGATTAGATCTGAATGCCAAATGATTGTAATCTCAAACACTTACATGTGTACAATAATAGTACACATAGAGGCTGATATGTTTTAATATTTCTTTTAGACACGAAAAGAGAACATCCTTTTAGATTCAGGATTAGTAGTTTCTTCCCAGACCCAACATTTTAGTTCTATATTTCAAATAATAATAACCATATTTGAATTCAGAAAAAATTAATGTTGAGTCATTATACCATTATGTAGTTAGTGTGTTGAAAAACAACTAAGCCAGTGACTTCCTATAAATGTTAATAGAATCAATGAACATTGGCTTGAGTTTCAGAGGACTCCTGATCACAGAACATTCTGTTCCAAGCTCAATGAGGCCGAGGCATGGCAGTCAAGACTATCTGAGCCTCTCTTTATTTTAGAGTGGGTACAAAGTGTATTTTTCAGCTTTGATATACTTATTAGAAGAATAATGCAGTAAGAAAGCATGAAATTGCATCATCATTTCTAGTTAGCTAGATTTTGATTAAGTTCTGTTGCTGTTTTACTTGATTGTTAATATACACTCAAGTTGTTATTTGTTTTCCTTTCTTTCAAGTAAGGATCTTAAGAGAAAACATGGAAGCCAGTCCAAAAACTCAGCCAAAATTCATAGAAAGATTTGATTATTGAATTACATGGTAATTGTAAATCTTCCAATTACTGTGTTTTTCTCTTAGCTCCTATTGTAGCTGAGATGTATAAAGAAGTATGGTCTTCAAGACCCAATAGCACCACTTTTGGGTATATATACAAAGGATGCTCAATCGTGCCACAAGGACATGTGCTCAACTATGTTCATAGCAGTATTGTTTGTCATAGCCAGAACCTGGAAACAACCTAAATGCCCCTCGATCGAAGAATGGATAAGGAAAATGTGGTACATTTACACAATGGAGTACTACACAAAAGAAAAAAAAATGACTTCTTGAATTTTGCAGGAAAATGGATGGAGCTAGAAAACATTATTTTGAGTGAGGTAACCCAGACACAGAAAGATAATTATCACATGTACTCACTCATAGGTGGTTTTTAAACATAAAGCAAAGAAAAGCAGCCTAAAAACCACAATCCCAGAACTTAGACAACATCGAGGAAACTAAAAGAGACTTCCATAGATCTAATCTACATGGAAAGAGAAAAAGAAAAGATCTCCTGAGTAAATTGGGAGCATGGGGACCTTGGGGGAGGGTTGAAGGAGAGAGGGAAGAGGCAGGGAGGGGAGCAGAGAAAAATGTAGAGCTCAATAAAAATCAATACAAAAGTTAAAAACATAAAAAAAGAAAAAAAAAAGAAAATGTAGGGTCTTGAAATGAGTATGCTCACCCATGTGCCTGTTCTGCATATATAGAGAAGTTTTTCAAAATGAAAATTCATTAGTGTTTTCATCTTTGGGATTTACTTTTTGTTTGTTTTGTATACTGTAACAGACTTTTGGTGTTAAACTTTAAAGTAGAAAATTTTTATTATGAGTACATTCTATGGGAGACCTGCCATTTTCTGAGTAGAAGTGGAGGGAAAGCAGATGGCAGAGGGAAAGGGGAGAGGGATTGGAAGTAGAGCAGAGAAATAAAATAGTGGTGGAAATGTAAAAGAAGAATATTGATAAATATGTAAAAGTAAATGAATAAATACAAATTTTCATTTAAAATAGACATTGCCTAATTTATTTTGTTGATAGCATTAACATAATGGACTAGATACACAAAATTTAGTGCCAATTATCACCTAATTAATAAATTCAGTAGCAAGGTATAAAATATATACATACATACATATTACTTTTAAGTAATAAGTATTTCTTTAAACAGATTATATATTCATTAATAATACTTATTTTATTGCTCAAAACATATTATATATAATATGCATATGTAACATAAACCCTGATTTATGTAATTCAAATAATTCAGTAAGTAAAGTGTACTAAAGCAAGTTATTTCTTGTCAAAATTTATAGTATTGGATAACCAAAACAATGTTAAAGTGTATATATTGAAATGCTATATTTTATAATCATGACACAGGTAATTTTTTTAAATGAAAATCTGAGGAGCAGAAGGAGGGAGAACATGAGCAAGGAAGTCAGGACCGCGAGGAATGCACCCACCCACTGAGATGGTGGGGCTGATCTAATGGGAGCTCACTAAGGTCAGCTGGACTGGGACTGAAAAAGCATGGGATAAAACCGGACTTCCAGATCATGGCGGACAATGAGGGATGCTGAGAAGCCAAGGACAATGGCACTGGGTTTGATGCTACCGCATGTACTGGCTTTGGAGGGGCCAACCTGTGTGGATGCTCACCTTCCTAGACCTGGATAGAGGGGGAGGACCATGGACTTTCCGCAGGGCAGGGAACCCTTACTGCTCTTCTGGCTGGAGAAGGAAGGGAGGCGGGGAGGAGGCGGAAATTTTTAATAAAAAAATGAATAAATAATAAAAAAAGAAAAGAAAATCTGTAAAGCTTTTAGTGATATTGCTACAAGCATAATATTAATATAAGATTAATTTAATATTTCCTTCTGATTAATCACTAGATATATTCATCCCCATTCTAAGAATAATCATCAAATTATTATATTTTAAATGTGCTTTATTGATAGTAATTTATTGTATTCGGCAAAAAGGTTAGCTTTTTAGTCTATGTAAAAAATTATCACTGTCAAATTCCAAGTTCTAGCTAAACACACAACCACATGTATACATACACACAATAAAATGCAGAGGTAGAGAAATAGAAATAAGATACTACTAATTTACAAAATGAAAAATCAGTTGCAAATAATAGAATAAAATTTAAATATTTATCTTAAGTACAATTTATTTGTTCTTCATAGAATGTTTGAATATTCCAGTGAATCTGTTTAGTATCCATTTTTAAAAATATAGCATGCATAATTTTAACTGTCTTTGACTACTATCTATGTATATACATTTCAAGCACAAGGAATCATTACAGATCAAAAATTAAACATAGGAACGTTATAGATCAACAAAACAGATTTAGTGTGATGGTTTCCTTCTTTGCTTCTTCCATCTGGAGCAATGAGGCAGTAATATTACCTACCACAAATTTGAGGTCACCATAAATTGTACAGTAAATTTTAGGCCAGTTTTAGCAACGAGAATTGTCTAGTTTCAGAATAATAAAAATAATTAAAGTAACTTTCTTTATATAGTAATAAGTCTATATATTTTGATAGTACACAGCACAGAAGTAATTAAGTTTCATAATTATGTTGTTACAAGGAACAGAATAAATATTGTGTTCAGGAACGATGATTATTCTTCTTCACTCATAATAAAATTCTTTGCATCAGTGAAACTTAGGTCATCTAGGCGTTAAAAGCTAATTCCTTGAAGTACCTATCATAATATTTCATAATGAAGGAGTATCATTAGGCATGCTGAACTGCAGGGAAAATGAAAGGTTGAAAAGTGGAACCAATGATGACAGGTGTTTCCTCCCTGTGCTATTACCATAGAGTAAATAGCTGAGCTTAATGTCTTGAAGCTGTTGATAATATTTTATCCAAGTACTTGAACATTAACTATCTTTCTGATAATACCCTAAGGAATATTTTTAAATGCATTGACCTCTTAAAAGATCATCATAAGCAGCATTTTTAATTAGATTTACAAAATCAATTCAAATTTTATGAAAAGTATGCTCAAGTTTAGTTTCAGGACACAATATATGTTATGCTAAAACAGCACATATAACTTCTATGTTATATATAATAACATAGAAGTTATCTTAAAGTAAAATAATAAGTTATCTTAAAGTAAAATAATATTTTATGTATCAAAGGATTGAAAATAGGTATTAGTAATTGTGAATGATGGTTTTACAATTTAAATATCAGAAATAAATACGTAAAGTTACAAACATCCTTTGAATGCTGGTCACTAAAGTAAAAGGAAATTCAGAATGAATTGTGAATCACAATATTAAATCTTTTTTACTGTTTTTATTGAGTATATTTTTTTCCCACTTACCTCCATTCCTATCCCCTCCCCTTCTAGCCTCTTCCATGGTCTCCATGCTCCCAATTAGCTCAGGAGGTCTTATGTCTTTTCTATTTCCCATGCAGGTTAGACTCATGTATGCCTCTCTTAGATTCCTATTTGTTGTCTAAGATCTCTGGGATTATGAATTGTAGGGTGGTTTACTTTGCTTTATGTCTAAAAGCCACTCATGAGTGAGTACATATGTTGTCTTTCTAGGTCTGGATTATGTCACTCAATATGATGTTTTCTAGATCAATCCATTTGTCCACAAACTTCAAGATGTCATTGTTTTTTAAGTGATATTTAAAACTAAAGTTATAGATTTAAATTAATCTTGTAAAATAAAAAATATATTTACTTTAAAATTATATTATATGTATAACACAAAAACCCAAGTAAATATTAAATAAAAACAGAATAAGTATTACACTAAACAATAGTATAGATAAGCCACAACTAATTTAAAAAATATTCAGATATCTCATATTGAAATATGAAATGGTGAAATAGAAATGAAACAGAAAACAAAGCAAACACAAGACAATGTAATATATTGATATGTAAAATATTACAAAAATAAAACAACTGTTGGGCGTTGTTGGCACCTGCCTTAAATCTTAGCATTTGGGAGGCAGAGAAGGGGAGATGTTTGTGAGTTCAAGGCCAACCTGGTCTAAAAAAGTGAGTTCCAGGATAAGCTCCAAAGTTACAAGGAAATCCTGTCTCAAAAAAAGCAAAAACATACCAATCATATTTTACTTATAATAAATTTACAGAACATCTAGCGAAATCAGACTGAGAGAAATGGCTTACCAATTTAGAATACATACTTTTCTTCCAGGGGACTTAAGTCTGATTCTCAGCACCCATGGTAAACAACTAACAAGAACCTCTAAATTCAATTCCTAGGGACTCTTACATCCTCTTCTATCTCTCTTAGTACCCCCCCCCCCGTCCACCTTACACACATGCATACACCAGAGAGTTTTCATTCTTTTTTAAAAGAAACTCACTTGATTCTTACTGGATTGCACTGCAGCTGAAATCATTTTTAGTAGGACAGACATCCTCGCAACATTATTTCCTTTACTTCCCTTAGTCTGCAAACATGGGATAGCATTTTATATTCTACACCAGTAGTTTCAAATGTTTTTACTTGGGAGGAAGATGTGGGCTTCTTCAAATCTGTTTTGAACTTCTCTGTCAAATCTTTGCAGCAAATTATATTAACTTGGAAACGAAAAAGGGAGAGAAAGTATAGTGAAATAGAAAGCTGAATTTAAAAGGTAAAAGAATATACTATGCAAGCAACGAAAGAATTGAGTAATTTTTTGATATAATAGGTATAATTTAGGACAATGACTAATATAGATAAAGAAGGATTTTATGTAATTACAAATAATAACTTAAGAAACCCATAACATTTTTTTTGAAGGTGCGACACAATGAGGTACCACTTTTATCAAACTGTACAAGGTAACATTACCATCTCAAGCAGTGTGTCCAGAGCACACTCATGGTGTGGAAGGGTACATCCCTCCTAATCCCCTGAAAGACACTTTTACTCAAAGCAGCTCCGTCAGTGCTGACGTTCACTTCCAGGCTTATTGGCAGTAACTTCACACAATTTATTCCCCGTATCTGATGTTACACACTTTAGGGTCTTTGAGATATGCCGGATCCTTGAATGTAACTGGCATAAACCCCATTTTTTGAGCTCTCTTAATGGCTTTCGTTATTTCTTTCTGTTTCTTCCCACAAAGACCTGTTATGTGCCGTCCGTAAATGCATCCGGTAAATGGAGAGATAAACTGAGACAAAAGCTGTACATTCTTATAATCCACACGTTTCTCGCACAAGATACACCTCTTAAGGGGCTCCTTATAGGGGTTTTCCATCGGGATTGGCAGGTCCTCATTGCTGGCTACCTGTTTATACTGTGCACAACTTTTTCTCCACAAAACCGCTTGAGCTCCGCGATCTGCGAGACGAACTGCAGCCGTGGTCAAGCTTTTCCTCCCTACAGCACTGCACATTTTAAGAGTATGTTCCAAACAACGCAGTTATAAACTTTTGAAAGATTTATGGAAAAGTTCTAAAATTGAACTAAAAAGATATAAATTCATTGTTGATAAATGCCACAAAAGAGGCAGAAAATAATTAAATATAAAACAAAAATATTTTTCATCAACACAGTCTAATAAATATCTTTTAATATGTCAAAGAATAGTAGAGGAGTACAAAGGTTAATGGATACAAAATATATGTTTAGATTTAGTAATATAACACAAAAGATTACTCTGTATTTTGAAAATCGTGTCCACTAATTATTGTGAGTTAAATTAGAAGCAAATAATCAAAATACAGTAGAAAGTTATTTAGATATTTGGAAAGTAAAGAAGAAAAGAACATCTAAACAACCAATACTCTATAGTGAAAGTTTCTCGAGAAGGTATAAATTATTTAGGGAAAGTTATAGTCAAGTAAAATGTAATTTTAGCAAGTCTGACAGGCACAATTGAACACAAGCTCCAGCCCATCTTGAATTGCATAGTGAAAATATGTACCCCATTAGATAACCAAAACAGAGGAATAATAAAGCAAAACAAAATATAAATATATTTAATTGTTCTAAAGCAAAGTTGCCAAATATCAAAATATGTGGGACTCGATTCAATAGTACATTGTTCTATGTTTTTGTGATGGAAAATTTCTCAAAAACCTAAGATTTTATGTTAATAAACAAAGGATAAAATTTATAGAAATATACAGAAGAAAATAAAGAATATTTCAGAAAACAATAACTATGTCAACTAATGTTGTAGTTACTAATATATAAAGCAACTTAGTCCTAAAGTATTACAAAACTGTTCAACTTCAACTAGGTTGAAAACAAAACTTATGGAAATATTAGCACTAGAAAAGAAACAGAAAGTACAACGTTTATTTCAGGTAACAAATGGATGATAAATGGATTGGTTAAATAATTGTATACATGTTAATTTGGCTAAAGAATGAAGTGGATACATTGTTACTTATTTTAAAAAAGTCCTTGTCTCATTGGACAATCTAGAGAAATTTTGAAACTCATTAATATTATATATATACATATATATATATATGTATATATATATATATAAAATTTTAGAGGAGGAGGAAGCACTCCCAAATATTTATTTTGAAGCCAGTCTGGCAAAAATCATTAAACATAATGAAACTGCTAGCTATGTCACATAAATGTAAATACAGGAGCTTTTAATCAAATATTGGTTACACAACCCACTATACACACACACACACACACACACACACACACACACACACACACCTGTAGATTTGAGTCTTAAAACCCTTAAAAATTAATTGAAAATGAACCATATGTTTAATTCTGACTTGTGATTCTTCACCATTTCTCTCTCTCTCTATTGACTGAGGTCGTAAAAAACTTCCAGTTAAAATAGGACAGGATTCGGGTTGCAAAAAGACTCTAATTATTAATACCAGAAGCTTGCCCTCTGAGAATAAATAGTGCAGAGTATTTAATGGAGCTATTTAATTTCCTTGATTTTAGTTTAGTAGGAAAATGGAGTGTGGTTTCTTCATATGTTTCTTTCTTTGAATTTTAACTTTGAAAGTAATTAATCACTAAACTTAAACATCTCCTCAGTAATTCAAACTGCCAAGAAATTTACATTTGCATTAGTGGCCAGTCTAGACATTGTTGGATCATTCAATCAATATTTATCAAAGGACTGAAGCTACACCGAGCACTACAGAATAATTTGTCTAAGACAGTGGTTCTCAACCTGTGGTCATGAATCCTTTGGGAGTTACATATCACATACCCTGCATATTATTTACATTAAAATTTATAATACTAAAAAATAGTTATGAAGTAGTAAATAAATAATTTTATGGTTAGGGTTACCCCAACATAAGGGACTATATTAAAATGGGTTGTAGAATTAGAAAGGTTGAGAACCATTAGTCTAATAAAATATTGGAACTTAATCTCATGTAAGGAAAATTAAGGTATGGAATAGATATAGGAGGTATAATAGAAAAGTAACCTAATATTCTTTATCCAACACTACATGAAATAAAGGATGCATAAGAACTTAACTCAAATCTGGACAGATGGAGACAGTCCCATCTGTCAGGAAGAAATCAAAAAATGAGTCAAGAGCCTGCAGGAGATTGGTGTTGGTGTTTCTGATTGTGTGTCTAAAGAGTATTTCACCTGGGAAATTCAATACCCTTCTGGGTACCCAGATGAAGAAGACAGGCTGTAACCTGACGTTCTTGGGCCTTTTTTTCCCCCCATGGATCATTGTGAGGAGGACCATTCATAGCCTATGTCTACACATGTGCCTCTGTTTATAATTGCCAAGAACTCTAGGTAGCAATTATTGTGCTCTCTTTTCTTTAAATCTCCTAGTTATAATTTATTTTACAAACTATATATAAGAATCACCAAGGAAGAATAATCTATAAACTTTAATTTACCCCAAAAGTCGACTCAGTTGAAAAATAACCATAACTGCTATGAAAATTCCTCATATAAATAATTCATTTGTGTGTGTGTCTGTTTGTGTGTGTAATGTGTGTGTACAACATGTGCAAATGGAAGTAGAAACCCATTCTTACAAACTCACATATCTGGAGATTAGAGAACAACTTGTGGGAGTCAGTGCTGTCCTCCCATGAGGTGGATTCCAGGGCTAGAGTTCAGATTATCAAGCTCAGCAACAAGCATTTCAGAGACAGTGCTTGTGGAATTCATTTAATAAATGCCTAATTCACTGTGTGTATCTGAGGCAAATACGTGCCAATGTTCTCATCTATCTCACCATGGCTGTCTTTGGAAACTTAGCCGTAGGAAACATGAGTACACGCGGTAAAGACTTGTTGCCTGCATTGCATGGTGAAGCCTGGGTATTCACCATGTGTATATGTGTGTGGTACCTCAATTCTTCCCACTGTTTCAGAACCTGAGACAGGATAACATGCTATTCAGCAGTCTTTTTATCACAAATTTTGTAGAGTTCTCTGCTATAGATAAAATCCATGCTCCATAGCAGATCGTTCCCTTTTGATAAAATACCATATAGTTCATATAAATTCACAAGATAATCAGTAACGTCCACGATTGAAGTAGATATCAATTGCTCTTGTAGATATCAATAGTATTTAATTGTCTACAAAAGACATGTTGTATACCCTGGTTGTATCAAAAGAGTAATTGTTTTATCTTCAATATCATAGATAAGGCAGATGATTTTAGTCTGAGACTGAAAGCATGCATTTCTCCCAGTCATCCCATAGCTTTGATTCTTAGGATTTGCCTCAGTATGTTATGCAACTTGCTTCTGTATTCTTGTCTTACACAGAATAGGTTGAGTGAGGAGAAATGGATAAAAGGCTAGGTTTTTTTCACAGAAGGATAAAATGAGATACTTTAGGCCCAATCTTGCTCTTCCAATTTTCAAACTCTATCACATCGCTGGGTTTGTTGAAGGGAGGCTTTACCAGGGCAATTGTTTCCCCAGTTTATATAATTTATCTTTATGAGGAGGTAACTAAGAGAAGGTAGGATTAAACTCCATATTAATGTTGCCTTTGAACTGATTGTTTCTGTTTGAGAATGAAAGAACCCTTTAGTTCATGTCTCATGTATAATTTCTAGTGGCTTAAAGGAGGGAGATCATGAACAAGGAAGTCAGGACCGTGAGGAGTGCGTTTACCCATTGAGACGGTGGGACAAATCTAACGGGAGACCACCAAGTCCAGTTGGAATGGGACTGATGGAACAGGGGACCAAACCGGACTCTCTGAATATGGCTGACGGTGGAGGAGGACTGAGAAACCAAGCACAACGGCGATGAACATGAACTCTACAGCATGGACGGGCTCACTGTGAGCCTTGTTAGTTTGGTTGCTCACCTTCCTGGACTTAGGGGGAGCAGGGAGGACCTTGGACTTAACATAGTGAAGGGAACCCTGATGGCTCTTTGTCTTGGAGAGGGGTGGAGTGGGGGTATGGGTGGAGGGAGGGAAGGGGAGGGGGAGGAGAAGGGGATGAGATGGAAATTTTTAATAAAAAAATGAGAAAAAAAATTAAAAAAAAACAAAAACAATTTACACCCACCCCAGTCAATACACTTCTGCTTTTTGTCTGTCAGTGGGTGAATTAAGGTCAGTAAACTTGACACTAACAAATCTTTTAACTAAAGTATTTGTTCATCTCAGTTCTCCATTTGCTGTTAACCTTTAATATATACAATCATTGTTGATTTACTCCTGTGTTCTTCAATATATTCAAATTATACAAAAACATATCTATGACTAAGTCCTTAACATTTATGTCTGTTTTGTAAATTTATTAAGAAGCAAGAAAGGAAAAAGGTGTAATTAAATGCCACCCCACTTTTAGCATACATTAACTTGTTTGATCATAGTACTAACACAGTAAAAGTTGTGAAGTAATTTTGTTATTCCTAAGTATAGATAAGAAAATTAGCCTTAGAACTCATTAGTCCATCTGCTAAAGTTTCTGAACTGGTTATTAGATGGAAGAATGGCTATTATATTAATCTCTTTGATGCTGAAATCTTGATTCATTAGCAGATACTTAAAATATTTCATTTCCTATTCAGATGACTGTATTTAAAGGACATTTGGGAAAGATATAGAATATGTCAGCTTTCACAAAACATTTACATACTAAGAAATGAAGGTACAACTTTGTATCATTACTTGTTTTGGCAAAAATGACATTGTTCTTTAAAGCATGAACATGGAATCTTTAGTGCTTTATCAAGGAAAGAGGTTGGTTTTGGAGTCAAATATGTTTGACTTGATACTCAGATTATGTATTACTGAGCTAAATAGACTGTGCGTGCTTACAAAATGATATACATAGATTAATCCTCAACAATGTAAAGTTATGACAGGTACTAACAATCTTTCTAAATTAGGAATTCAGTTACTCAGATCTAGTGTTATTGGTTTAATCTAAAAATATTTATATATTTATAAAGTTTTGGCAAATTTTCATATCAGATATAGTTTGTTAGACTTTTGAAGTCAATATATCATTGAATCTGTTAGTAGTCAGGTCACTTCTTGATGAGTGGTGGGTTATTAGCTATATACTTATCTGATTTCTAAGATTTCCAAGTATATGGTTGTAAAATAAGATCTAAAATATTCTTGTGTAAATTTTTGTATGTGTTCATATTTACTTTTATATAAATATTTTAGGAATTTTTACTGAATCAAAGCACATACTTATTATACCTATTTATTGATCTATAACTACATATATTTATATGAATGCATATATATTTAGAGAGAGAAAAGAAAGAATGACTGACAGATTATAGATGTTGAGATTTGTTTCATTTCCTTATGAATATGACTGAACTGTATGTTTTTCTTCAGAGATTGTGACAGTTTCATTTTCATTCTGTTCTATGAGATTTGTGGTACTTTCTTGAAGCATGATTAATAAAAACTCAGGGTCAGAAATTGGGGTTCAACCCTGAAGATCTGAAAGCATAACAGACAGACACTGTCTCTTACCTTGACCTCATTCTGAAATGGTGATCCTCTCTCCCAGAATTTCTGAATGAGACTGTGTCTAAGAGCTGTGTAAACCAATCTTATATTCCTCTCTATAGCTGTAATTAAAAGTGTGCATCACTGGGATTAAAGACCTGCACCACCCAATTTATATGGCAACTAGTGTGGCTACTGGGATAAAGTTGTTACCATATTCTGGTCTGTTAGTCTGAGCAGTGGAACTGAACTCTCAGATCTTCAGGCAGTCTTTATTTCTTAAAGTATAGTTGAAATGCCACTACACTTGCTAACCAATAGTTTATTCTCTCAATTATTTAACTTCATCTTTGCAGGAGACTCCTTTATTGTTTAAAAAAATCCCAAGCATATGTGATGTTTCTGTAAACATTTTTACATATCTAAAAATTCTTCATTTAAAAATATTCGTTATTTTTAACTTTTAATAGAGGAATACTGATATAAGCCTATTTTCTATTGACTTTGAGCCTTTTATACGTACCCAAGCATGCATGTCACTTCTCTAATGCAACATGAAGAAATATTTTTATCCTTTGCAAATTATCAGGAAACTTTATTTAAAAAAACGATAATACAAGTTAAAAATACATTGTCAGGGATGGCAATGTGCCCCATGAGAGCAAGAATATGTAAAAGTCTTGAAATGACTTTTAATTCAGATTTCCTTTAAGATTTTCAAGCCTATTTGTTCCTGAACCTTAATTAATTTAAACATTAATTGACTTCATGTGCAGCAGGTCTAACACTAGATAACACCATTGTCAATACCATTTTTGCCAGGCTATCATTTTGATCTGTCACATATATTTGTATTTCAAGGGTTAGTTATTAGTCCTATAACCTACCATCTTGACTGAATTAATATCAAATTCAGGGTTTGATATCTCCTAAAGTCTCTCTCAAGATTTATAGGGCAACTCCTGAGCAGAAGTAGCAATGCTCTTGTCCAGGACTGTGTATTTTGGTAGTAGACAGGAAACTGGCTCCCATGTGTCCTCCAGCAAATCAGCTCTGCCTAGAGTATAAGCACAGGTGGATACTTATAGCTGTGTCCTTCTTATTCTCTAGTTTTCTGTTATAGAAAGTTTATAGCTCCTCTACCTAATATTCAGTTTACTAATGTTTTTACTATGCTCACTGTTTCTATTTACCTGAATTCAATCCTCACCCCTCTCATGACATGTGCTTAAGTATACCTGGCATCCTTGAATTCAGTGTCAATGCTATTATGATCTTTAATTTCTAAGCTTTCTGCGTCCACCTTCTGCGTTATGGGATTTTAGTCATGTGGCACCATATTCTTTGTTGGGGCCTGAAACCAGGGCTTATGTATGCCAGAGAAGCACCTGCCCAGTTTGTGTCACATCCTTAGTCTATTTTTTTTAACTTTCTGATTATATTTTATTATCATAAAAATCTTATTAGCAATAAAATATTGTGCTTATATTTTTATTATTTAAGACAATTTTAAATTTAAATATATTTTTACCATATTTTTCCCTCCAGCAATCCTTTCATATACTTTATCCCTTGCTATTTAGCCAACTTCAACTTCTTTCTCAAAATAAGTGAGTATTAAATAAAAACTCCTGAAACCAAGAAAACTAAATAAACCCATGCCCCCTAAAATGCTAAAGGCACCCAAATATAAACATACGAAAACCTTGTGAATCCATTATATGTTGATAAACAACAGAACATGAAGTCTGTCCTGGAGTGGTTGATATTGCCAGTGTTACTTAAGTGAGAAAACTGCTTTTACAGTGGTCAGCCTTTATCATAGCGTCTAGATTTTCATTCATCTATCCATTTTCATACATATTTAGAAACAATATTTTAACACAGATCATGAATTTCCAAGTCATTCTTAATCCTTTGCCAGTATGATTAAGAAAAAGTTCTTTTTCTAATCTTTCTGACACAAACATCTACTGGAACTTGCTAATAACTTTATTCATCCTCTCTGATTCCAAAGTGCATATCATACTAACTGAAGCTTTATCAATTATTTTTTCCTCTATATATCATTATATCACCTGTTATGTATTTTTCAGTCAAGATATATTAGAGTTGCATAATGTGTTTGTGGAAGAAGATTATACTTGGAATATGAAATGTCCTTTTAAAACAAACTGGTCGTTAGCTCATTTTACTCATTCTCATTCTTGAAAAGTATCAAATTTTGCTCTCAGAATTCTAAATAATATTACAAATATACCATATTTTTCTGATATTTATAATTTTATTCTCAAGAATTTTATACATTTTGTAGCTATCCCATACACCTCTTCCAACTCCTCAGACAATTCCCTCACTATCCTCTCAACATCATGTCTATGTATTTATGTGTGTGTGTGTGTGTGTGTGTGTGTGTGTTTGTCTGTGTAGCCCATTATGGGATTCATCTCTTACTAACAAGACATTTATTGATAATTGTAAAAAGAGACTGTACTTTCATTTCCCAGCTGTTCTGTCCTAAATAATCACACAAAAATATTATATTCATCACAACACAGTTTGCCTGATGACTCAGTCATATTTCTAGCTAGCTCTTATATCTTAAATTAATCAATTTCTATTAATCTCTGTATGATCACTAAGCTGTAGCTTACTGGTAAGTTTCTGGTGTCTTTTCCCTTTGGCATTTACATAACCTTTGCCTGACCCCATCATCTTACTTTCTGCATTCAGTTTAGTTTTCCCACTTATATTCTGTCCTGCCATAGGCCAGAGCAGCTTCTTTATTAACTGATGGTAATAAAACATATTCATAGCATATAGAGGGGCATCCCCCATCAAATTAATTTGTGGCTCTGTATATTAGATGAATTAAAACATGAACAACAAACATAAAAGTTAAGCTAAGTAAACCATAAAAGAACCATAAAGGATGAAATTGCATCACATTGAAGATTAATGATCATATTCTCATTATTTCAATGGATGAAGATATATATTAACCTTAGAGAAAACACTTAATTTGTTCATACAAGTAATAAAGTTTAGGGTTTCTGATCATTTGTGTAGATTTTTTGTTATTCTTTATTATAAAGAGTGCTCTTTCGTGAATAGTAAAGACTCTAATGTTAGGCTATGTCTGTTCTCAAGTAATGTAAACAGAACAGTAAATTCTTTAAGCTCTTCAGGTAGTAAATTTTACTTTATGAAGAAAAATAAATCTGATATTTCTTGTATAAATAATACTTTAGGGATATTATTGGCAAAACTAATATTTCATGGATGCCATCAAAAACAATCCTTGTTCATAAGAAATAAAGCAGCACCACAGCTTAAATTTAAAAATAGAGTAGGTCAAGAGAACATATTAATTTAAATATGAAAGAGACTCATCCTTTAATATGACCCAGTCTCCAGTGAACCTTTGGTGCAATTCACTGCAATGTTTCTATTAGCTAAACTCTGTGTCTCTAAGGTTAAGGAAGCTACAGAAATATGGGCTGTGATTCTATAAGTTGTATCCTTGTAAGTTGCTAGACCACACAGATTCTTTCCTCACACAGCATACATTTTACTCAGTCTTCCATGAGTAGAACAGTAAAAATTAGCAATCCAAATCTCAAAAATTTTCAAAAAATCTGTCTTGTAATTATTTTTCCAAGGGATCTATTTTGGTCTTCTTATAAATATTAACTACCAAAATTTGTTCTTATTTTGTTTTCTGAGATAGGGTTTTACTATGTGGCTTTGGTTGTCCTCGAATTTACTGGCTACACCAGGCCAATAGTAGACATTAGTCCTTAACCTACTATGTGTTGGAATTACAGGTATGAGACACCAACAAAGGACTAAATTTCATTTTTAAAAGGTGAATTGTTAGACTTTGTCACTATAACTCTTTTATGTAATAAAATCAATGAAATTGTGTTGATATTTTGTAATGCATTTGTTATGTTTTGTTTATTTATTTATTTATTTGGTTGGTTGGTTTTTCGAGACAGGGTTTCTCTGTGTTGCTTTGGAGCCATTCCTGGAACTAGCACTTTTAGGCCAGGCTGGCCTTAAACTCAGAGATTCACCTGCCTCTTTCTGCTAAGAGCTGGGATTAAAGGTGTACAACACCATAATTTTAAAAAGCATGAGATGAATTATTCTTTTCTTTTGTCAAAAAAAATTTTCTCAAAAGACAATGTGATTCATATATTTATAGTAGCTTCTAATATGAACGTTATTAAATATAAATCTATATGATACTTATAGATTATTGGCTTGAGAAAGTATTTTTTACCAAAATATCATAGCTTTGTTTAACATGCATCTATAATTTCATTATAAAAGCATTTAAATAAAAAAGAAAAGGCAAGGTGGACATTAAACAGTCTCACATCTGTGTAAACTGACTTACTATTAAGGAGGCACTTCATAAAAGAGATTAAAAACATTCTGTAAGCTTATTGTGCCAATCAATTAAGTTGTTAAATACTTTGACTTTTAAATCAGAAAGAAATAATGACCATGTTTTGTGTGAGATAAATGATGATTTTTATTGAAAATGACACAACAGTTGGAGTAGTTTCTATTGCTTCATCATTGCAAGATATCCAAGGATGTATGAATAGGTGAGTGAAAAATCTCTCTGAATGTGTAAACCCTGTGGATCATCTAGTTAGACCTGATGCCATCCTGGATTTAATTGACAGTCAATTGTAAGCAGCTAGAAAAAGATGAGGAGAAAGACAATCATCCTATAAGCCTTACTGTTCTGCTTCACAGACTTCTGGGTACTTTATTAGCACATGAAGAAGAATGGAAATAGATGGTTTCTTATAAATATCTCTATTATTTCTACTCCAACTGAACATGCTCTGTATAGCTCTCCCTCAGATTTCCATCTAGCATAGATAATATTTTGTATTTACAGAATGAAGACAGACTGCCAAGAGGAAATTATGGTTCACAATCAATACAATATGTTATATTAAAATGTATACCTCTTTTATTATTTTATTGGTAGTTATTATCATCTTTAATTTGAATTAAGAATTACATTGGGTTCTTTTATAATCATTTTTGAAATTATAATATAAACACATAATTTTACCTTTCCCTTTTTCTACCTCCAAAACACACATGTATCTTCCTGTTCTTTCTTGGATTCATGGCCTCTTTTTCTTTATATTTCTAGATATATAAACATAATAATTTTAATGTATAGTATTGCATTTTTAATATGAAAATATTGTACATATACTATGCAATTTCTCTTTGCAACAGATAGGGAATATTACAGATAACTACAAGTGATTAAAATGATTAAATCATGGGATAGACAATTGCAAATGATCCATCTATAACCCAATTTTCTCACCTGTTGCTTAGGAATCATTACAGAGTTGGTAAATGGTTCTAAGAGCCAAACTAACTGGAAGTGTGCTCTTATCTTTTCTCTCCTTGAAGGTCAGAGATGTTGCATGCATGAGGTCGAATGGCAGCTGCCTAAACAAACCCTAACAAGATGTCACTCTAGCTGACATACAAACATAGAACTTTGAAATCTCGGGGGGACTCTACCATATATAAAGAACTATAGCTAACTGGAGAAATTATGAGCATGGGGGAAAAACAAAATAACATATTTACCCCTATTTATTCCCTCTCATTCTTCCTAGATCTCTGTAATACAACCACTTCCAAAGTTACCTCAGCACTCTCTTTTTATAATCTGCAAAGTCCCACTAGTGTTGTCCATATATGCATGGAAATGGGCCATCTACTGGAGCATAGTAATCTTACCAGTGTTCATCTCCTCAAAAAAAAAAAAAAAGGTTCTGACTTCCCAGAAACTGTCATAGCAATAACTGCACAGTATGGATTGAGTCCTAGAGATTATTCTCCCATTCATGCCAAAATTTTGACAGCCATGATCTACTGCTATCATGAGTTAAAGATTTCATTAGTCACAATATATCAGAAAGACAGCATTTCATAGCACTACTCCTATTTACTGATTGTGACATTTGTTTTGCCCCTATTCTGTGACAGTTACTGAGCCTTGTGGTGGGGATAATTTATTTATTTTTTTTTCTTTTTTTTTCTCATGGTTTATTTTTTTATATTTAAAAATTTCCATCTCCTCCCCTCCTCCTCCCCCCTTCCCTCCCCTCCTTTCTCCCCCTTCCCTCCTCTCCTTCTCCCCCTTCCCTCCCCTCCCTCCCTCTCAAGGCCAAGGAGCCATCAGGGTTCCCCACTCTATGCTAAGACCAAGGTCCTCCCAACTCCCCCCAGGTCCAGGAAGGTGATCGACCAAGCTGAGAAGGCTCCCACAGAGCCCGTCCATGCAGAAGAGTCAGAGCCCAGCGCCATTGTCCTTTGCTTCTCAGTCAGCCCCCGCTGTTGGCCACATTCAGAGAGACGGGTTTGGTCGCATGATCCATCAGTCCCATTCCAACTGGAGTTGGTGATCTCCCATTAGTTCTGTCCCACCGTTTCCATGAGTGAACGCACCCCTCTCGTTCCTGACTTTCTCCCTCATGTTCTCGCTCCTTCTGCTCCTCATCAGGACCTTGGGAGCTCAGTCCAGTGCTCCAATGTGGGGCTCAGTCACCTTCCCCATCTGTCGCCAGCTGGAGGTTCCCTCACGGTCCTGACTTTCTTTCTCATGTTCTCTCTCCTTCTGCTCCTCATCAGGACCTTGGGAACTCAGTCTGGTGCTCCAAGGTGGGGCTCTGTCATTTTCTTCATCTATCGCCAGGTGGAGGTTCTATGGTGATATGCAAGAAATTCATCAGTATGGCTATAGGAACTGGCCTTTTCAGGCTCCCTCTCCTCAGCTGCCCAAGGAACTAACTGGGGGCGTCTCCCTGGAAACCTGGGAACCCCTCTAGGGTCAAGTCTCTTGACAACCCTCAGGTGGCTACTTAAATTAAGATATATGCTTCCCTGCTCCCATATCCACCCTTCCTATATCCCAAGCATCCCATTCCTCCGAGCTCCCCCCATTCTCCCCTTCACACTTTTCTCTCCCCATCTTCCCTTGGCCCAGTCTCGCCCAACCCTCAAGTTCCCAATTTTGCCTGGCTATCGTGTCTACTTCCAATATCCAGGAGGATTACTATATCTTTTTTTGGGAGTTCACCTTCCTATTATCTTCTCAAGGATCCCAAATTTTTAAATGTACCATTTTGTCCTAGGCAATAAGGTTTTTGTTCTTGCTATCATTCTGACTAGTCATGTATTTCTCCATTGACTTCTGTTCATTACAAAATGGAGCTTCAGTGACAAAATTAGAGAAGCCACAGACAAACCTGATGACTGGACAGTTATATATTAAATGTATATTATCTTTTCCCTTATCAGGGAGTCTTCACATTTTACAAAATGTGATCATTCATAGAAATGACGTTTTACCCAGTTGTAGCCTTTCACTTAAAACTGTATGGTTCATATCAACTTGGATTCTTTATGTCCTGTGTACAAAGGGTGTATTTTATTCACCAGTAGTGTCTTATCATCAAGCATGGTTGGAAATTAAAGATTTTCTGAAGGTCACCTTGTTCAGATCATTTTACCTGGAACACAGATTCTGTAAGATATACACATAGCAGGATGAGTTCTGAGAACCCTCTGGTACCTTCCATGAGAGGAAACAAATTAAGCAATTTCCCCCATGCATAGTGTCCTTGGAGGTAAAGAGAAGCAGAAAGCACAGAGTTGAGATACAATCCTATCTTGCTGACCACGTTTTTTCATCAACTATACATTCAGAGACAAAAACCCAAAAAGAAGCTGATGGACTGATTATTCCTTTACCCGTTCTGCTGTTTTACTGGCAGCACTGAGGGCCAAGAGGATTAGTGACCTAAATGGTTTCACAAAGTTAAAGAGATTTCCGTTTCTAAATAATGATACTGAATATATTGTTAACTCTGTTTCAGGTTAAAATATTAAGAAGCATGATTCAGAGTTTTATGAGGCATGGAAATTTATCTGTTAAGTCTTTGATTTTAATGCTTAAATCTCGAATCACACCTTTCACACAAAACAAAATGTTAAAAGAATGTAATTTTTGTGGAGCAATGAAATTCAAAGAAATTTGATTTATCTCTTGGGACTCACCTTATGGAGAGCCTGAAGAATAATATGACTGCACTAAACAAGTTCTATCTTCATCACAAATCTTAAAGACAAACTGCCACAATATTTTATCTCTTTATAAGATATAGAGGTCATTCAAATTAACTTATCATTATTGAACAAAACAAAAATAATCTTAGTTACCACGGCTGACTCATACACAAACACACGCATATATACATACTGGTATATTTTCACATATATGGAAAAAGTAGAATCATTCACTATTTAAGATGTATTTAATTACATGAATATGCAAGTATGAATTCACACTTTTTGCAAATATATGCAAATTACTCCAAAGTAGGTTATATATCTGAATATATAAACAACCAAGTAATTAATCATAGAGATATTATCTTAAATAAAAATTTCCATGAACTATAAAAGGATAAAAAATATTAAAAAGTAATCATAATAACTCACCTACTACAATTAAAGTTGCTATGGTAAATAAAATATTTTAGAAGAAAGTGTTTAAAATGAAAATATTATACACAGATTACAGAAATTTTAGAATCAAAGAAAAATATGTATATGTTTTATTTTTGATTAAATTTATACTTTCCAAGATGTTGATGCATTTGTCTTCTAAATTTTGTTATTTTGAAATGTTGAGTGCCTATATCAAAACCTACTATATTAATTTATAGTTTATTTTAATAAAATGAACTTTCTTATCAACATGTAAAGTAGCATTATAAATAATAGATTGATGCTAGCTTCCAAAAGACTTCCATGGCTCTTTTTCTACATATTCCCACACTCAAAGGTCTATGTTAATGATTATCTTTATTTCTAATTTCTTTTTATATTTCATACTTGCATTAATAAAGTGTATAATTTTCATGCCTAGGAACTATGTAAATTAAATGTTACATTTTCTTGTTACTATGTGTGATTACATTTAACTCCATATATACTTCTTTCATGTTTATTAGGTGATTCTTTGAATAACATAAAATTATACTAAAAAATTATTTTAACCATTTGTATTATCTGATGTTACCGATTTATACATTTTTTTTAACTATAGATTTCAAAAGTAATTGCTAGTTTGTACCCCTTCCCATGCTTTCACCTTTCGCTGTATTCTTTCAGTCAGTAAGGCTTCCGCCAACATAATGCTCTGCTCATATTTGCCTGAAATATGCATTCCTGTTGAATGACTACATCTTGGGTAGTCATTTAACTTTCATTGTATTTCTTGGAAAGAATATTAACATGTAATTTTAAATGGAATTTGGAATATTTAGTTTTTCAGGAGGACAATTCTGTCTAATACTAGGCTACCACAGAACTGGGATATTGGATATATTCATCTAAACTCCTATCTTTGATTTTTTGTGTAATAAATATATATTTTATTTTATTCTTCTTTTATACATTACAACAGGACCATAGTTTTCTCTCTCCCCACTTCTCCTTGTCCAACCCCTTTCTTTCCTCTTCTACTTTTCTGTAGAAAATAGCAGACCTCCTAGTGATATCAACCAAATACTGCAAAACAAAATAGAGTAAGACTAGGAACAAATCCTGATATCAAGGCTGGAGCAAGCAACTTAGTAGGAGGAAAAGTATCTTAAGACCAGGCAAAAGAGTGAGAGAAACCTCCACTACTACTTTTCATAGGCCCACAAGAAAACCAAGCTGATGATCATCACATATACAGAGGACCTAGCACAGACCAATGAGGGCTCTGAGATTGTCCCCTCCGGTTCTTATGCGCCTCTATGAGCCCTAATTAGTTGATTCTGTCGGTATTTTTTTTTGTGATATTCTCAAACACTCTGATACCTACAATCTTCCCTCCCCATCATCCACGGGATTCCAAGTTCTGCCTAATGTGTGGCTATCAGTCTCTGCATCTGCACAGAACAATTGTTGGCAATGCCTCCGATGACATTTGAGTGAGACAGCAATATGTGAATATAGCAGGATATCATTAGAAAACACTTCATTGCCTTTTTTTTTGGCAGTTGTGATTGGTTCTATCCTAAGTTTCAGGGCTATTTGCCATCTGGTTTCAGACTATTCAGGCAGTGGCTGGCAAAAGTTCCTTCTCTTGTCATGTGGGCCTCAAGTTAGACTAGTCATTGGTTGGACAGTCTCACAAAATCTGTGACACCATTACCCCAGAATATTTTACATTAAATTAAACACAAATTAAACATCGAAAGTTTTTTGGCTGGTTTGGTATCTTAGTCCTACCACTGGAAGCGTGAGTACATCATCCATTACTAGAAGTCTTTGCTAGGTTCACTTGTTTAGATTCTAGGAAATTTCTACTGCACTAGGTTTCTGCAAGCCCCCCCCCCCCCAACTCCTCTTTATTCCAATCTTCTCTGGCTGTACTCTCCACAGCCCTTTAATCCCATCTCCACCCACCCCTACTCTATCAGCAAAATCTACTCAACTTTCCCTCCCAGTGAGATCCATACACTCACCTGATGTGGGGAGCCAGTAAGAGGCTAGAGCTAATGGGCCAAGCAGTGTTTAAAAGAATACAATTTGTGTGTTTTTATTTCGGGGGTGTAAAGCTAGCCATGTGGAATCCAGGCCTGCTCACCTCATCACTATACTCACCCTTGAGCCCTCCTTGTTACATAGCTTCTCTGGATTTGTGGATTGTATCATGATTAACCTTAGCAGGTAATATCCACTTATAAGTAAGTAAAAAAACATGTTTGTTTTTCTGGCTCTTGATTACCACACTCAGGATAATTATTTATACTTCCATCCATTTGCCTGATAATTTCGTGATGTCATTATTTTTAATAGATGAATAATAATAATCCATTGTGTAAATTAACCACACATTCTTTATCTATTGTTCAGTTGAAGGACATCTCCGTTGCTCCCAGGTTCTTGCTATTATGAATAAAGTTTCTATGAACATAGTAAAGCAAGTGTCCTTGTAATAAGATGGAGTGTTCTTTGAATATATGTTCCAGTGTATAGGAGACACCGAGTGCTGGGATTAAAGGCGTGCGCCACCACCGCTCGGCTACCCTCTGATATTTTAGCTCCTAAAAATCTTCTGCTTCCTTATCTGGAATGGTCCCTGAGCCTGGTGTGAGAGCTATGTAGAGATATATCCATTGGAACTGGGCTAGATACAGTATTTTTAAGACGTATCTTTTTTACAACAGAATCATAACACATGATAAAAAGAAAACTCTGTTTTATCTCATAATTCCCTTAAAATATAAATGTGTTTATTAACAGGTCAGTGATATGTCAGTTATTAATTTTATCCATCATGAAGCTTCCTTTTATTTTCTGATTGATGGAAATGAATCTAGTCTCAGGTTTTTCCTTTAACTTTCTAAATTATTTTAAATTAATTTATTTGTCTAAATTTCACCAAAACAGTGGCAGCAGGGGGCAGGTAAGAGTCTGGTCAGAAGAAAAAGCTCTGCTGTCAGATTTGGTGTACTCAACTCTTGCCCTATAGATAGCTTCTTGGAAGCTAAGACATACAGCAGGCAGGCATCATAACTGGTATGGACATGCTCACAAGTGCCAAAATCTAACACATCAAATCACTAGGCCAAAATGGGGCAATGTGATTGTAAGAAGTGCTAACAGGAAGTCTTCAAGATTTTAATCTTCAAAGACAATAAATTCAAATCAATCACTTTACTATGGAAATTATAGACACTAATTTCAAAACAGAGATTACATAAATAGAGATATATATATATATATATATATATATATATATATATATCAGGTACAGCCAGCCAATAAGTCAAATAGACTTGGAGAATAATTATGGGTTAAAACACATTTAATAAATCTGTAATGACATTCATGGATATTTTATAAAACATGCTATTTATGGAAAATATTAAGACAGATATATACACTTGTTGTATAGCTTTTGATTGATATAGTCAAGTTTTCTTTGTACTATGTTTCAAGCTCCATTCAGAAACAGTTATATTTATTTATTTATTTAATTTTTTATATGGTTTATTTTTTTATATTTAAAAATTTCCATCTCATCCCCTCCTCCTTCCCCTTCCCTCCTCTCCCCTTCACCCATAACCCCCATCCCTCCCTCTCCAGGCCAAGGTCCTTCCAACTCCCCCCAGGTCCAGGAAGGTGATCAACCAAGCTGAGAAGGCTCCCACAGAGCCCATCCATGCAGAAGAATCAAAGACCAGCACCTTTGTCCTTGGCTTCTCAGTCAGGCTCCACCATTGGCCACATTCAGAGAGTCTGGTTTGGACTCATGTTCCATCAGTCCCATTCCAACTGGAGTTGGTGATCTCCCATTAGTTCTGTCCCACTGTCTCCATGGGTGAACGCACCCCTCAGGGTCCTGACTTTCTTTCTCATGTTCTCCCTCCTTCTGCTCCTCATCAGGACCTTGGGAGCTCAGTCCGGTGCTCCAATGTGGGGCTCAGTCATTTTTTTCATCTATCGCCAGGTGGAGGTTCTTAAGGAGTATAGGTATATATATAGTCAAGTTTTCTTTGTACTATGTTTCAAGCTCCATTCAGAAGCAGTTATATTTATTTTTAAAGGGAGCCATTGCCCAGAAAATAATAAGTATTTGAGATGTTCTAGGAAGAGAAACATGAACGAGAGTCAGGGAAATCAATCTTTTAAAAGTGTAGGATTCAGTTGTCTGGAGTAAGTGGAAATATAACACTCAACTTGGAGGATAGGTTGCTATAGATTATACCATCTTCCTTAAAATAGAGGTTTAAGACTTGGAGATTTTGTTTATAGAAGCAAAATATATGCCAAAGCATTCCTAAAATTCTTAGGTTTGGTGACTAAGGTAATCCTCTGCAGTATATTCTAGAAACTGAAAAAGTTGTCCCATTACTTGGACCTCATTATCCACAAAAATCAATTGTGCTTTGAAATATCTGTGTGACTGAAAATAGAATGGAACCAGAGACTGAGATCATAGAGAAGAAAATGATTATTACAGGATGGAAGTAGCATATATATTGTGTCAATTGATTATGACAAATTTTCTTTAGCTCTCAAAAGATAAATATTTTGCGTATAAATATTTTATTTGAAATGACTTTTCAAAACATCTGCTCCTACTAACTTTTATTTTATATTAAACTGTCAAATGTTAGTTAACTTTCCAATTGTGACTCTAGGGAGAAGAATGTTCTTCGGGATGGTAAAAGAGAACGAGAACAAGTAAGGAACGCTGTGAGAAGCAGACAGCATCTCTACCAGACACCAACACTTCCCCTGACTCCAAATAAATAAGAACAAATTATCATGTAGCAGGAATGAGCTGAAAATTCTACAGCAGGGAGTAATTACAATAAAAACATATTATACATTAGAACAAAGAGAATATAGTGATAAGTCTAATAATTATCATGATGGTATGTTCACTTATTGTAGTGAAAACATGGAAATTGTTTATTTGCTTATTGAGCTATGAGTTCAAATGTATTCATAAGAGATTATACAGAAACTGGATAATAAATAAATAAATGTTCAAGTTATTCATTTCCAATATTGTCTCCTCATCTACTGTCTCAATAGTTGTGACTATGGTTAGTCTTGTTCAGCTGTGGTCCGCAAACGCTAAGTGGAAAATCTCAAAAATTAATAATCTACTGGTTTTAAGTTGTAATGCATTCTGACCAATATGATAACATTTTGTTTGTTTATTTTTGTTTATTCTATTCTGGGTAATAAATCATCTGTCACTGGTTATTTTTGTGTCTTTCAGAGAATGCTTGGCAGCACAAGTTAAAAGAAGGAATCTAATTTTGGTTTATGATTTCAGTGACCTGTGGCCCAGTACCAGTGAAAGCAAAGCAGATTGGCTCCATCCAAGGAAGTGAACCTTGCAGAAAAAGCTTGTTCTTTGCTGTCAGATTAGGAAACAAAGAGAGCAAGCAGAACCAGAATCGTGTATAGCACTCAAAGGTCCACTCTTAGTGACCTACTTGTACCATAAGGAGACAACTTCCAATTCAATGATCTACAGCATAGTTTTCCAAGCTGAGATATAGTTGTTCAACATGAACTCATGGGTGACATTTATATACAGAGCAAAATGACACATATTTCCTGAAAATCATTACCATACTCTCTGCCCACTTGCTTTTCTCTTACTAACCATTTCACTTATTGAACAGAGTACTCTCTTACCACACTGTTGGACATCTAGTATTCCTTACTAAGTAATTTCTCCATTTTATAAGAAGGTGATTCTGGCAGTAAGTATATACTAACTGGATGCTTTAGAACTCATCCTTACTTATACAAAATTACCCCAAATGTGTAATTTATAAGTAAAGGAAGCATTTATATCGAGATTGTTAATATCTACTATAAGTTATTGTTGTTAATCACATATTAGGTGGGCATATGTAAATGTATGTACCTATTTTGGTACATAATAAAACATTTGCTGAGTTTGTTATTATATGCAGTTTCCATCATGTACTAGATATTGGAATGTATTTTTGTGCAAAAAAGATTGCAATATTTTCTTTACATCCATTTTCTCAGTTTTTCTGTTATTGGAAGATTTACAAAATTTTTTAAACACTTTTTACCTTTTTTCCCCCAGTTAGCAGTAAGCTTGGTCAGTAGAGGATACTGGAGAATACTGCAATGGTAATTATTTCCAGTTCTGGTGTGTTCACTGTGTGTGGCTCCTGCAGAGTACACAGCTTTCTTCATAACCTGACTCCCAAAGAATCCCAGTTTTCTATACCAAGCTCCAACTGTGCACGGAAGCCTGAAGGACTAAGGCAGCAGTTGTTCTTGGCATCTCATCAGCCTAAGATGCATTTGTTACTATGTCCGTGCTTTGTGCAAAGCTAACATTTTCTCCATGCCAACACCTGGTGTTTGTGTATCAGCATGATGAAGTCAGCAGCTATCCTACACAACTTTCCTGAGAAGGTCTACAAGAAAATGTCTCTGAAGAGACATATCCTGACCACAGCCTCTAACATCTCAAAAGTTAAGACTTCCAAGTTCCAATGGGACAATTTTCAAGTTTCCATAGCACAACATCACGGTGGTTTGAGATACAGTGATCTGGGCAGAGACTTCTGTCCACTGAACACCTTCTCTTTACAACCAGTCCTTATATTAATATACATTTAAAATTTTCCTTTTCCCCATGCTCATCATTTCCTGGTTATTACAGTTTCTAATGATAACACACACACACACACACACACACACACACATACACACACCACCACCACCACCACAACCACAACAACAATAGCAACAACACAGGAACTTTCCATTGGACCCAAACTAATGCATTGCTTTTCTCTCTGTTCTGTGAGTAGTGTTTTATTTAAAGGAAACAATTTTGATTTTTGTATACGTGCTTGATTTGTTTACATGTGTGTGTAAAAGTCTACCCATATGTATTTTTTCTCTTTTACTAAAGATAATTTTTATATAATATATTCAGATTATGCCCTCAAATTCTCTAAGTTTTTCCCCACATACTCTAACTTTTCAATTTCTCATTAGAAAACAAAGAATCTAAAGAAAGCTTCAAAATAATATTAATAAAATAGAAAGGCAAAAATAACTGGAATATGAAAATAAAACAGAGAAACAGAAGAAAAAAGTCAATGATAAAGCATAAAATATGTGTAGACTGTATGATATAAATATTTGTAGCTTACTGTAACTTTAATTTGAATTTTTGATAAAGATTTCCATATTGCTTACTATTAACTATATGTTCTGTAGTCAAGTATTTCTTAGGTTTTTAATGAATTTTTGCTTATAAATTCCTGAGTATTTTCCTCCAAATTCGTAAGAATCTTTTATTATTTTCATCAGTTCAACTATCTTTAGTTGTTGACAGAAGTTTCTGTCTTGCCTTATCCCACAGCTTTTCAGTCCCAAAGAAACACATAGAGGCCTACATTAATCATAAACTGATTGGCCTATTAGCTTAGGCTTCTTATTAACTCTTACATCTTACAGTAACCCATAATTCTTGTCTGTTTAAGCCATATTGCTTTGTATGGGGCATCCTCATCTTGCTTCTTCTGTATCTGGGTAATAAACTGACCTTTCCTCTTCTGAGAATTCTTCTGCCTGGTTTCCCCGCCTATACTTCTTCCTGACCTATCAGCATTTTATTAAAAATAATACAAGTGAAAGGATAAAAGACCATTGGCCCACAGCATTTAATGTTCGTCTTCTCCTTCATTTATGTTATTTTTCCAACATTTTTCTGTTTTTCCTTACAGATTCATTATTCTTTGTTTTTTTCTGCATCTGGAGTTCTGGTCTTTTTTTTTTCTTAATGGGGTTCATAAGTCAACAGGCCATCACTCCACATCATTAATATTAACCTCTTCATTCTACAATATCCCATGACCTCCTACATCAATAGTGTCAAATTGTATGAAAGACAGAGGAAACTCTAACTACTAATCTTACTCGGTAGTCTTTCAAGAGAAATATGATTCAAGATGAAGAAAACCCTGAAATACTTTCCAGAGACAACTCCCCTTCTGTTTCCATACTGAATAAGTGAATGTCGGAGATACACAGATAACAATTGCATGAAATAACTGAGAATTAGCCAACTAACTCTCCTTTGTCATTATGGGCATGTATGAGTGTATGAGTATATACATATGTACAGAAATACAGGAAAAGGTACATTAATACCTTTTGCCATCAAATAATACATTTATAATATCTTGTTAGAAAATTATACAAAATTTAAGATAAATTGTGTTTTTTTTAAAACCTAAAAATGACTGTACTATGATATTCCAATTTAAAGTCATTTATTCTGATAATTTATTTTCAATAATTTGGATTATGTATATTATTGGGAACTGCCACATTCAAAGACTTAGATATACTATATGATCTTAGAGGAAGTAGTATTAGTTTTTGTTAGATTTTTATAATTTTCTTTCTAAAATAAACTATGCTATTTCTCTGCAAGACTATTTTTTTGTGTGTGAAAAGATCTGGATAAATTATTCAAGGGAAAAAATAGAGATTAAATGAACCATGAACTATGTTACTTTTACTGTTTTGGAAAGCATGGACGCAGAGCTGTGTACGTGGATTTGGAACTGAAGTCACAATATTGGCATGCAACTACTGTTCTGCTATAAGCATTTGCTTCCGTTCACATTTTCAATAATTCTGAGCTAGAGCAGCACCATGCAGACATATTTCTCATGCAAAGATTTCAAAGAAAAACATCACCATTAATATTACAGTTAAAGAATATAAATTTCCTCTGAAAATATGAAATCATTACAGCCGAGATGCAGTTTTTCCTATCCTTTGAGGGTTCAGTGTTTGTAAAAAAAAAAAAAAAAATTAAAAGCAAGAAAAACATGAATAAAAAGGTAAAAGTCCATGCTATGAATACATAAAATATATTTCTACATTTTATTAAGAGCTTGATCACCACATATAAGGTAAGTGTGTTATTGAGAAAAACATTAGTTATTTGATATGCTAATTAAGTGGAAAGTCTTAAATTGGGGGGGGGAGCATTTAGAGGGTTCTATGTGGAAACCGAGTGCATGGGAAACTCCCCGGAATCTTTGAGGACGACCCTAGCAAAGACTACTAGTAATAAGGGGATACAAAGACTGACCAGTCATCTTCTATAACCAGATAATGATTATTTCTTTCAGAGGAATAAATCTATTTTAAAAGCTGGATGAGACTTTGGTAAATTGTACCAAAATGAATAAATGTAGCTCACATTGAATAATTGTAATCCAACTGTTATGCTTATGATTTCATTATTTATTAGCATACAACAATTTGTTATTTAGTTCAAAGTACACAGGGGAAGCAATCGACATGTTTGCCAGTGAGAATGGCATCTGTAGCCAAGAGCATTTATCCAGAACACAAGTGTATGAGAATGTCTGGTGAGATGGTGAATTTGAGTACTTTATTTGAAAGGAGGAGCCGCTGAATTCGTTCGTCACCAATAGGTAAAAGCCAATAGGTGTGTCTGCCAGGCCTGATACCCAAGTCTGAACGTGAGGAAAGGAGACAGCCCAACTCAGAGAGTCAAAGAGTGGGGTTCCCATGTTTCCTTATAGCTTTTGCCAGATGCAGATGGGTATGCACACATAATAGGCAAACACACAAAGAAATAACTTTGAAAATAATATATTAATGGCTGACTCTATGAAAGACATTTGTAGAGCACTGACTAAAATACACAGATTTCTTGTGCTCTTAGACCAGTTTTTTGCCTGGTTGTTTTTCAAGCAGAGCCTGGTGGGGCTATGTCTCCAGGTTTAACAATAAAAACTGTTGAGAACTGAAGCAAGGATCTAGAAATGCACTCTCTGTTCTCTCTGCTTTTGCAAGTCCCCTGTCCATTTGTGTTTTATAAATTCTCCTGCCTCTTCCTCTCTCTGTTTAATACCAGTTCCATATACTTAGTTACAGCCTTAATGAGGCAGGCCAAGAAAAAGGTACTGTTTTCTTCAGGTAATATCTATGACCTTAGCATGATTTTCTCTGGTGGGATACTTTTTCTTGATTAGCATGATCCCTGGTGTTGTAATTTTTTTGGCATACCGTCATTTGAAAGGCATATGACCATCAGGTTAAGCCAAATGGAGTCCTTCCCAAACACCTGGTAATTCCTGATCCTTTGCTGATAGTATCTCCTCTGCAACAGCAGGTCTGCAGTTACTTAGTATATGTAAATAGTCTAAGTGGATGGATCAAAACTCCAGATGTATTTTTCTTTTCCATCTGAGGTGAGAGTGGAAGTTGAAATATAGTATAAATCACATGAGGTTAAATGGTACATTTGAGTCAGATGATAAATCTGGTTAAACAGTAAAATTATTTTCTAAAATGGATGAAGTTTTTCTATAAATGGTCTAATCTTTCTCCTAGTTTATTCACGTCTGAGGGGGAAAGGGACATGGATTCAGGTTGACCCATCATGTCCTGAAACTCCCCTCAAGGGAATCCTATGTATAGTTTGTCGGAGAGAATCTCGTGAGAAAGTGAGCAAGGATGGGGAAGGAGTAAAGTAGAACAGGAGGAGAGAGTAGAAGAAAGGATCCTGTGAGACATAGGTGAGGAGAGGGTGGGGATAGGTAGGGAGGAAGTAGAAGTAAGGAATTCTTGGTTAGGAGGGCAGAGGGGGAATTGAAGACTATAGGATAGCAGTTAGGAGGCTGAGAGTGATTAGGGGATTGTTAGGCTAAAGACACCCCTTGCTTTCAGAAATCTAGTGTAAAAAACCAAAGGCAAAAGCTGAAGATTTTAGAGGTCAAGAGTAAATATAGTCCTAGGTCTAGGTTGAGATACTGGCTTGGCCTCACAGTCCTGGTATATGTGTGCTGGATGCTCTAAGGCATTATGCAAAGCCTTATGATTACAAAAGTCTCTCAGTTAAAATTTACGGTAGATGTATTTATAACAAGCAAAATCAGAAAGCACCCAGATGTTTTTCAGTAGGGGAATGGATGCAGAAACTCTGATACAAGTTGATATTGCAACATTACTTCCTGAAAACAGAAATTGACAATTATGTCATGAAAATAAGGGGATGGCCTTTAAGTGCATATGACAATGAAAGAAGCCACTCAGAAAGCCCCATAAGCACTACGTTTCCAGTTACATAGCTCTCTGGATAATGCAAAACAATGGAAAGAGTCAAACTTCTAGTTACTGAAAAGTGGGCAAGAACAGCTATGAGTAAAGGGAGAAGAGAGGATTTCAGATCCAGAGAAATGACATTGTAAACTTTGTAATGATTGGCAATTGCTGCTGTTTATACTAAGTCACTTGGTTGGATAGTTTTGTGTCAACTTACACATTGTAGCCATCTGAAAAGAGGGAACATTGATTGAGTTAATGCCTCCAAAATAACAAGCTATTTGCAAGTCTGTGGAGCATGTGCTTAATTAGTGCTTCAGCTCATCTGCAGGTGCAGACACCCTTGGGCTGGTGGTCTAATATTCCGTAAAGATTCTTCCAGAGGAATCTTTGAGGATCAAGCCATAAAACAGCATCTTTGAATTGTCTCTGCTACATCACAGCAATATTAACTTTAAGAGAGTCACATGTGATGTAACACCAAGAATAATTTCTAGTGTTTCATGTGGATTTTAGGTGGTATTTATATTCCCAAACTGGTGAGAGATCTTAATAAAAAGGTTAATATTTATGTTTAACAACATTGTAGATATGATGTCTCATATGCTCTTCTCAAGTAGTTTTGTTTTTTTTTATTTCATTCATTTGTTCCTTTTTCTTTCTTTCTTTTATTTACTTATTGATTATATCTATTCTCAGTTATTGTTGGTGATGGTGATGATTTAAAATTACTCAGAAATAAAAGGAATGAGAAAAGAGAGGACAAAGAAGGGAAGCCAAAAATGGGGAAGAGGAAGGATTAAAAAGCAGCACTATGAGCCTAAAGGAATTTTTTTCCCTAGGTGCTGGAATGAGGATTTTGGAATATTGCTACTTTTCTTAGCAAAACACTAATATCACAGACAAGAGAGCAATAGAAGTCACCTTTCTTTTATTATGTTCGTAGTGATGTGATTATTTAAATTTTTGTCAAAATGACCTATATTACAGTCCTTCCAATAATTTTAAAATGAGACAACCCATTGAAAGTCTTTGAGCAAGAATTCACATTAAGTAAAAATCATTATTCAAAAATTTACTGTATAGTTTATTTTCTCATAAGGTATAAAATTAAAGAAAAGAAATGAGAACATCTCTCCTTGTTATTTGTAGTATTTTATCTTTTTACATCCTTGATATGTTTAGGACCTAAAATCTCTACAGATGTATTTCACTTAGTGGATGTGGCATATTCGAATAAGGCTTTTTTTCTAAATTCTTATTCAAGGACAGTAGTACTAGTCTATGAACAAGAGAGGTTTTAGAGTTCATAAACTGTTAGTAGTAACATTGAAGTTGGAACATTGAAGCATTTATAAGGTAACTTATGTATTACAAATTAGTCAATATACAATGTAAAAGCTAATGCATTATCACACTCAAACTCTTAAAGTTGTAAAATTCCTTTCATTTACAAATAAAAATAATACAGCCAAGTAAATATAAAGAAAACTTTAAACAATTCATGACTTGTCCATCATGTTAAACTTGGAGTGTAACAAACTTAAACCACAGAACGAGTCATACTTTTTAACTATTCCCACTTTTTCTTTTCTTTTTTCCATTTTTCTCATTCACCAATTTACACAAACATAAGTATGTGCACATCCATATGTTTGTCTTTTAATGAAAAGATAAAACTTAACTGAGGGGTATGAATATGTATTTTGATGTCTTTATAATAATATAGCCATTATTATTCTAGTTTTGAGTCTCAGTCTTATGATTTATTAATTTTGAGATTAATATAAATTTTATGTATAGTATGAAGTAGATATCAACATATGCTTGAAGAATATAATTGAAATTTCAACCAGTATTTACACTTTATGATGGTATTTAAAGAAATAGTTTATGTTTTAATTTTCTTTATGTTAAATATATTATATTAAGTGAAACTAAAGGTATAAGAAATTTCTTTTCTGTCTTTTAATTAAAAGTAGAAAGTAAGCCAGGAGGAAGTGGTGCACACTTTTAATCCCAGCACTTGGTAGGCAGAGGCAAGCAGATCTCTGTGAGTTTGGGGCCAGACTGGCCTGCAGAGCAAATTCCAGGAGACTCCCAAAACTACACAGAAAAATGGGGGAAGTAAATAAGTAAAGTTTTACTCTTGGGTGGTAATGTGCTGCAGTATTACAGGAAAACCTTCCAAGACCAGTACTCATGCACCCAAATGAATATAATAACCAATTTTGCTATCCAGAAATGTTTATAAATATTTTTTTTTTTGGTTTTTCGAGACAGGGTTTCTCTGTAGCTTTGGAGCCTGTCCTGGAACTAGCTCTTGTAGACCAGGCTGGTCTCGAACTCACAGAGATCCGCCTGCCTCTGCCTCCCGAGTGCTGGGATTAAAGGCGTGCGCCACCACCGCCCGGCTGTAAATATTTTTAAATTACATTATTGTCTAGAATATTTTTATGTCAAATCTGTACTGTATTTGCACCATTTTATGCACTCCCTTTCTACTCTGATATGTTTAATCTCAAATTTCTGATGTTTAGTCTTTAATTAATCATACATATACACATAAATTAATATATAAATAAAACCTTCTTGATCCATTTAGTGTTACACACACATATACATACAAAGGATATATACACATACACACATACACATATTGTGCATACACACATATTATGTACATATACATGTATATAATGATTTTATTGCTGACTATTTCTGATTAGATAATACATTAGATTGCACGTTCTTGGAGAAATGTATTTTCCCTTCTCATTAACTGTTAATTGCAGAAAAAATCTTCATCTAAGGCTGAAGATTTTTCCTTTCCTCATCCACACTGGTATGTCAACTGATGGATTGTGTTTAGGTCTAATTTATAAAACCACTTGAAATTTCATGAATGCAGCTTCTCTGTCCTACGCAGAAGACATGATCTCATGTCTCCATCCTCTAGATCTTAAAGTCATGCCATCTTCTTCTATGACGCTGCCTTAGCCTCTGATGTAGGCGTTATGCTGTATGTTGTAGATATTTAAGTTTGTACTGTTAACTCCATTGTCAGATGTTTTTCCTTACAGTTTGAAAGATTGTGGATTTCTGTAATTATCCCTGTCTTCTTTTCAAGAAGCTTATTTGATGAGGGGTAACATTACCAGTCAGTATCAGAATAATATTTTGAGATATAGTGAGAAATTATACTAGCTTAGACATACTGCTGAAGTAGGTTCTTTTTGAGGTTTCATGATCTCGTCAGTCAAAGGTAGTTGGCTCAACTTCCTATTGAGTAGGCCCATAGTCCAATTCAAAAGCTGTTTTTGTGATTGATGAACTGAAACTCTACTTATTTTCTCTCACTGTTCATATTTACTCTACAAAAAGAAAATTTGTAATTCTCCAAACATGAACCGATATAAAGTCCAAAGAATATATGATGCTGAAAATGTTTATCAAAATTGTAATAGCTTTGAACTGTAGTCAAATCATTGGA
The DNA here is from genome assembly GCF_903992535.2 of Arvicola amphibius. Classification (NCBI taxonomy): domain Eukaryota; kingdom Metazoa; phylum Chordata; class Mammalia; order Rodentia; family Cricetidae; genus Arvicola; species Arvicola amphibius. The sequence goes on from NC_052058.2 coordinate 73,580,928, forward strand.
GAAGCTAAGAGAGAATGTTAATTTTATACACTACTATAGCACAGAAAGGTGAGATATGAAGACTCAGTAATCTACATTCTTTTCCTTGTGTCTATATTTCTATATTCTGGAATGCTTTAATTGCTCCCAATATATAATAAAAGTTTTCACATTTAGAAGTTGTAATGTAAGCAAAGTCAATTATGAAAGCGGAGCGGCTATTTCAAGGACTCGAGTTATTTTATTACATGGTCATACAGGAAGGACGTTTGATAGTCAATATTAGTCTGAAGAGAAATTGCCTAGATTGCTAACTCACATTCTTTATCAAATCTCGCTAATAATATATGGAAAGGTATTTTGTTAAACAATCATCTGTGACAACAAAAGACCAAACAATATGAATTCATTTGAGAAGAAACTTTACAAACTCCAATTATACTGAGAAATTTGGTAATGACTTTAGGACAAAACAGCATAAATATCAATATGTAGTCTCCTAGTAAAATTGTTTTTATCTTACTCTGCTCAAAGTTTATCTCCTTATAAGTGAATTTTAGCTTAAAGAGTTGCTCAGGTGCTGAAATCAACATGTATCATCAGAGAAGGTGATGGGACCACCTGCCTTACACTAATACTAAGGCCACTTATTCCAACCAGTGTTTTTACTCATTCATTTTAATTAACACCATGTACATACCTTAATCTGCCTTATTCAACCTCATATTTTACATTTAAGATAATGTCCAAGCCAAGTTTTAATTTAAATCTGATATTAATGTTAAAGTTGTAATTTAGAGCTATAAAATAATTCATTATTAAATGAATAACAATAATTTTAATTTCTTTACCACTATTGTAACATAATATTTTAGCTATCTATGAAATACTGGTTAAATGATTTAACTATTATCACTAATTGCATAAACATTTACCAGATTTGTTTTCTAATTCATGTACTAGTCTATTTTAAAATATAGTACTCTTTCTTAATTAAGTGTAAACTTCACCTATATTTCCATAAAATACATTATTTCTTTAGAAAACCTTCAAATAAGTATTGATTGCTTCTATTTTTTGTTATTTAACTGTAATTTTAAAATAAATACAGTTTTCTCTGAGGTTGCTTAAGATTCTGCTTATTATACACATTTGGATCTTTTGCTTGAATGTGTTTATATATGTATGTATGTTCCTCCTGCCTGTCAAAGTCAGGAGAAGTAATCTCATCACTTCCTGCTGGACTCACAGTGGCTGAGAGCCACCATGCATGTTTTGGGAACAGAACCTGGGTGCACTGAAAAAAAAAAAAACTGCAAGAGCACTCTGGTGCTGTGCTGTCTCTACCACCATAGGTCTCCTGTCTCACACAGTATTTATTCTACAAATGTGAAATGTCTAGCTGACAGTCATTGGATGCACTATGCACAGCAGTCTGTCTTTGCAGATAGTAGAGGTCCCCTTGGGAACTGTGTGATCACCACCTTCTAAGAGAGGCAACATGGTGGCCAGCTAGAGTCATGACTGCTTGTGATAGGCACCTCCAGACTTTAGGATAGGTTTGTTGGGTGAACTTTCACTAGCCACAGCACCAATCATAGCTGTGTTCACAAAGGAAATAGCCGCCATGAAACTCAATGGCAGCTCACTCAGATCTTCTTCATCACTGGGTTTTGAAAGATGATTATGGATTAGTCCTTGGAGGATCTAGCAGACTGGACCCTATCTCTGGGCTTTTTCCACCAGTTGGTACACAATACACTCTCAAACATTAATCCCAAAAGCAGAACATTGCAGATATTTTTTTTTCTTTCCATACTGCACAAACTCCCTGGTTTGGCTGTCTTCGAAGGTGTTGAAGATCTTCTACTTCTTAAATCTGTATGGATCTGATGGACCACCTTCACTGGAGGATCACCAAGGCTAGGGTCATGAATGATGCCTTTGCTGTAGTTGACTTGTGCACTAGTGGAAAAGAGTTGCTGCCTTTCCTTGCGGCATCACATGGTCTATAGCTGAAAGTCTGTTGGCAAGCTTGGCAAAAAAGAATTAACAATTAAGTTAAAACAAAATTTAAATTATTTGACAATATATCAGCATAGGCAACTCTATATCGGATGCACAATCTAATAAAATCACAAGGAAAACAGGTAAAATCAAACAAGAAAGATGGTATAAAAATTCCGGAATCAGAACATAAATAACATCATCTACAAAGATCAAATCTGTGGTACATGTGGATAATATTTGCCCATGTAACATTAATAGCAAAATAAAGTGGTATGTTCAGGAAGTAACTAAGAAACTGAAACTTGGTAAGTGTTAGAACAGTATAGGCAATAAGAGTGTAAAAGAATCATGAACCTTTAATATATTATTTAGCACTGTACAAAATGACCAAAAGTTATATCATTCTTAAAGTCAAGTAGTGATTGTGGAAAGTTGCACATAAGGAATGTATTAAACATTTAAAATAGTGCAGCATGCATTTGCAGGTACTTTTTGTATGTAAAGTATTTTACTTGTGTGATACCATTTTAAACAGAAGAAAAGCAGGCCAAGGAATATTATGTAATTTCCCCAGAGACTCATCCATTTTACAGCTTAATACATTTTTATCAGCACTAGGTTTAGACAATGCTTTGGGAAACAAGCACATATACACTATTTAAATATATGGTGAGATTGCCTTAATAAATCTATAAAATATAGTAATAATTCAATACAACAATGCTTTTTCTAAAAAGTTAACATAATCTTAACCATTTTTGTAACTTTGTAGTGCTAGTAATTTTGTGGAACGTTAACTACCTAGCATCTTCTTTGTTTGCCATAGCACTGTCATATATCCAAATTGTATAACGAAGTGTTTATATGGACTTACTCTTCAGGTGTATATAATCTGTGGGTATAAAGGCATTATCTCTACAAGAAGCTTGAATCTTAATCACAGAAACATTTTATCAAAAGCATGACATATGTGAAGAAAACAGTTTTGGAGAGACAATTGTTATTAATACTTGAAAAATCATCTTTAAATTAATTATTTAAAACTATGTCTTCAGTTCTTGATGTTTCCCCTATTACTCCATCACCTGATATCTTTTTAATACATATGTTAATCTGTTTTTACTATTGCTAAATTAAGTCATGCCCTTTGTGTACATAGTTACATATAAAAATTCATAAGGCTCACTCCTTGCTCACACTACTGGTTTTGAGAATATTTTGTGGTTTGACAGATAGTATAGTACAATTTTGAGATATAGGATGATGACAGCCCACAGAGTGGTCTGAATAGTTGCTGTAGAGAAAGTTCAACATCTTTGTAAATGACGTCACAAAGAGTATTTTGGGGGAGGAATTATTGCTTTTTGGGTTATCCAAGCACAAAGACTATATCCATGACACACTAGTGTCTTTTATTTAACAGATGCCTGAATGTGTGTTGAGTTCTTTTTTTTTTTTACCTTTTTGATTCATTTCTTATCTAAGCGTAATGTCTTTGCCTCAATAAATACAGTAAGCTCTATTCATCATTTCGCAAGACAATTGTGACTTTTTAGATTTTTACTTTTGTAGATAATGATAAACATTTAAGAACTGGAAGTTACCTTGGTGACAGGCTTTGCAACTGCTACAGGGAAATTTTCTTGAGCAATTTGATTTTATTTCCTTAGAAAAATTTATTTCTACTTTTATTGTTCACTGTACCATAAGAAAGTTTCATTTTATTAAAGTTGACAGTAGCTTATTTCTTACTCTCTGGTAATAAGATACAACAAAATAAAATTATTTTTGTTTTAAACAGGAAATTTTACTTATATGTAATCATTTAATTTTAATTATGATTATATTATTTAAGATATATTGTTCCTGAATAATTTTATAAAGCATTTAAAAGTTTTTCCAATTAGAGGAAATTTCTCTATAATTCTAAAAATAAGTTTGCTTTAGAGCTGCTGAAATGGTTCTGCAAGAAGAAGCACTTACTGGCAAACCAGAAGACCCACTTTACTGAATCATCAGTACATAGAGAAATAGTGCACATTTATGTGCATTTTTCTCATCCAAAGCCAACATTTTCTGGAATACCAGAGAATGATTAGTTATAATTTCTAAATGTAATTCATATGTTTATCTTCTGTAATAAATTACATATTTAAATCTTAAAGAACTTTCAGTGTCACAACTTTTTATCATTAAGATGGGTTGAAGTATGATTTTTGACCATAGCTTCATGGTATTTCAATTGTTTATTTTTCTTGCTGATTCTGCAAAATCTTTTTAAACTATAGAAATCTAGATCCAGAGATTTAATAAACTAATTACTAATAACAATATGTTTGCCTTACTTTATTTAATCTTCATTACTATATGTGATTACTAATTATAATTGGAAAATGAATTGAGAGATGCTTAAGATATCAATAGAGCCCTTCTCATATGTTCTTAGGATTCCAGCTTCTAGGATCAAGGCACTAAAGTCTTTCCCACTCTCCAACATACAGATGGATGTACTGCCACTGTGGATGCTCAGCTTCTCATCTACTCTCTATCATTCATGAAAACACTCTGCTGTTTCCGTGGAAAATACTTATGTGCTATATTATCACAATGACATTTTTAAGTCTTTATTTTGGAAGTAAAACAGTATTGGATCAATTTCCTATTTAAAGTTTGGGTCTAAAGCTAAGGAATACATTTTGATTATTCTAAAGATTATTGTATTTTAAAAATCTAATTATACTTGTTTGATTGTTATGACATTTAAAGATTTATGTATTTTTATTTCTGTGTATTGGTATCATGTGTGACTATATACCAGAAGTGTGAAGGTGCTTATGGTGACTGAAAAGAATCCCAAATTCATGGAGCTGGAAATGCAGACTATCCTGAGCTACTATTGTTTGGGTTCTGAAAATTGAACTTTGGTCCTCCAAGTGAGTAGTAGGGGCTAATATCCTCTGAAGCATCTCTCTAGCTTCTCATTTTCATGAATTTATAAAATACAGTTTAATTTTTAACAAATGAAAATAGTTTAGGGCAAGTTGATGACAGATAAAGAAGTAAATCTATTATATATATATATATATATATATATTAGTAATTTAAAAAATAAACAATTCACATTTCATTGTTTCATATGAAAATTTTAAGAATATGATAAAGAACTCTAATGGTATTTAAATATGAACATAAAATCTATTGCACTAAAAAAACAGTCCCCATGAATTGAAGGTAATATAAAGTGCAGTAATGTTTATACAATTCTTGTGAGTACTTAATATCCATATATTCAAAAGATTATAAACTATGAGTAGGTTGCTGAGGTTTTTGCCTATACTTCAAATATTAATGAACTTTATACTAAACATCATACAGATATTTTGTCAAATAGCACAATGTCTCTTTACAATTTTAACAAGATTCATCATTCCCCCCCATGCAGAAGAGTGAATTTTCTTAAAATTGAAACCAAAATGTTAAAAACAAATTGACTCATATTGCTTCACTGATAAGAGCTCAAGAACACTACTGCCTAACATGAGGTGAACAAGGACAATAGCAAGAGACATGCTCAAATGGATGGAGCAAAGTACACAAACAACTATGGACAACTAAATAATGCTGGAAGTGAGAGAAAATGTAGAGCTCGATAAAAATCAATAAAAATAAAAATAAAAACAATAATCAACTTCATATGGAAAAACAAAAAATCCAGGATATCAAAAATAATCCTGTATATAAAAAATTCCAGGGGCATCACCATCCCTGACATCAAGCTCTATTACAGAGCTACAGTAATGAAAACAGCTTGTTATTGGCACTAAAACTTAGAGGTTGACCAATGGAATTGAATTGCAGACCTGGATATTAATCTATGTACCTATGAATACCTGATTTTTGACAATAAAGCTAAAAATATCAAATGGAAAAAAGAAAGCATATTTAACAAATTGTGATGGCATAACGGGATATCAACATGTAGAAGAATGAAAATAGTCTCATATCTATCACCATGCACAAAACCCAAGTCCAAATGGATCAAAGACCTCAATATAATTCCAGCTACACTGAATATTATAGAAGACAAAGCAGAAAGTACACTTGAATGCATTAGCACTGGAGACCACTTCCTAAATATAGCTACAGTAGCACAGACACTGAGAGAAACAATAAATGGGACCTCCTGAAAACAAAAAGCTTCTGTAAAGCAAAGGACATGGTCAACAAGATAAAGCAACAGCCTACAGAATGGAAAAAGATCTTCACTAACCCCATATCAGTCAGAGGTCTGATCTCCAAAATATACAAAGAATTCAAGAAATTGGTCATCAAAGAACAAATAATCCAAAAAAAAAAGGAGTACAGACCTAAACAGAGAACTATCAACAGAGCAATCTCAAGTGGCCAAAAGACACTTAAGGTAGTGCTCAACATCATTAGTCATCAGGGAAATGCAAATCAAAACAACTCTGAGATATGATCTTACATCTGTCAGAATGGCTATAATCAAAACCACCAATGATGGCTGATGCTGGAGAGGATATAGAGTAAAGAGAACATTCATCCATTGCTGGTGGGAATAAAAATTTGTACAACCACTCTGGAAATCAGTATGGTGGTTTCTCAGAAAAAAATTGGGAATCAACCCACCTGTATCCAGCAATATCACTCTTGGACATATACCCAAAAGATGTTCAATCATACTATAAAAGCATTAGTTCAACTATGTTCATAGCAGCAGTATTTGTAATAACCAAAACCTGGAACCAACCTAAATGCCCCTCACCAAGGAATGAATAAAGAAAATATAACACATTTACACATTAGAGTGCTACTCAGAGGTAAAAATACAATGACATCTAGAATTTTGCATGCAAACGGATGGAATTTGAAAACATTATCCTGAATGAGGTAACCCAGACCCAAAAAGATGAATACGGTATGTATTCACTCATAAATGGATAGTAGATATAAACAAAGGATATTGAGCCTATAGTTCATGATCCTAGAGAAACTAAGTAATAAGGAAAACCTAAGAAATACATAAATAGATCCACCTGGAAAATCAAAATAGAAAAGATCACAAAATTGGGAGCATAGGGGTGGGGAAAGATGGGAAGGCAGAAAGGGAAGAGGAGGAGATAAGTGGAGGGGTGAGGATAACTTGAGTGATTGGGATAGTAGAAAAGGAGGAAGGACAGAGATGAGAGCAAGGAAAGAGATATTTTGACTGAGGGAGTCATTATAGGGTTAGCAAGAAACTTGGCTCTAGAGAAATCCCCAAGAATCCACAAGGATGACCCCAGCTAAGATCCTAAGCAATAAAAGAGAGGGGGCCCGAACTTGACTTGACCTGTAGTCTGATGAATATCTTAAATATCACCATAGAACCTTCATCCAGCAACTGATGAAAACAGAGGCATAGACCCACAGCAGAGCACTGGACTGAGCTCCCAAGGTCCAGCTGAAGAGTGGGAGAAGTGAGATTATGAGCAAAGAGGTCAAGACCATGATGGGTACACCCACTGAAACAGTCTACCTGATCATATGGGAGCTCACCAACTCCAGTCAGACTGGGAAAGGAGCAATCATAGGACCAAACTAATCCCTCTGAATGTTGTTCACAGTTGCAGGGCTGGGGCAGACCAAGGGACAAATGGTAGTATCACCAGGATTTATCTCTACTGCAGGTTCTGGATTTTTTGGAGCCTATTCTTTTTGGACGACACCTTGCTCAGCCTAGATATAATAGGGAAGTCCTTGGACCTTCCCTAAAGCAATATGCCTTTCCCTCTGTGAAGATTGGATGGGGGTGGGTGGAAAGTTTTGTGGAGGGATGGGAGGAGAGGAGGGTGTGGGAACTTGGGTTGGTATGTATAATGAAAAAAGATAATTTTCTTTCTTTTTTAAAAAAAATGAGAAAAGGAAAAAAAAACAAAAAATATACATTAGCTATATAGGAAAGTAGTAACTCCTATGCAATCATTTAATCTTTAGCTTACAATATCCCTATCCTCTCTAAAAGTATCTGAGAATTTATAAAGAAAGCCTTTATCAAATTGTATTATGTGTATCTAATCTTGTTTTTCTGCAGAAGAAACTAATATTCTAATTAGAACACTAACACACCACCTCACATTGGGAAAATGACTTCATACAAGGACATTTCCTGACACTAAGTATGATCTCGAAGAGACAGTAAATCAATGATAATTTTCTGTCTAAGGCTTTTCTCTGTAAAATCAGAGCTTTACACAGAATTGCTTTAAATCTTTTTCAATGTTCTACCAATTATGGGAGACCTCTGAAAAGAGGTGTGGGAACCCACTTGTTTTTTTAATTTTCTTATTTTTTAGTCTCTGTTTTATCAACCATGATGTATTTTGGTACTGACAACCATTGCTAAATAGATGGCCTTTTTTTTAAAGTCCCAGAATTGTGATAGGGAATGATCATAAAATTACTGTGTACAGACAATAACATATTGATGCCAAAAATGTTATCACTTTAATACTGATTATGTAGTGACATATCTATGTTAAAATGATTTGATGATATTTATTATTATGTATCTATTTGCCTCCAAATCAACTGCATAAAAACAAGCTGTAATCTTTCTCTGGAACAGCTCCATAGCTTCAATCAGGATTTTTTTTTTTTACCTATAATCTTTTCACATTCATATTTCTCTCACACACAAAATTAAATATGGACATTGAAATCACTAGTGGATCTTATGCCATATTTTACAGAACGATATGACAAAAATTATGATCTTGGTTAAATGCAGCTTCTGGCCTAATTTTTAAGAGTCATGGAGTTGAATTTGCCTGATAAAAGATGTGCTAAGGACTTTCAATTTTGATCAGGCTAGAATCCTTACCATGGTTCATATTAATGAATATAAATGTGTGATCGAATTTCATAATTAAATATTTACTCTATATCTCATGTTTCAGATGCCTCAAAATGTCAAAATCTTTACCTTCATCATCACTACTTGCTGCAAGTACTCTCAGACTGCCAATCTAACTGTACAGTGATGGGTTTTTTCTTCTTTTTAATTTTTTAAAAAATGGTTTTATTATTTTTAGGAGAGCTTCAAATATGGACAGTGAATGTTTTCCTACTACCAAGTCCATTTTGTGTCCCTACTTTCAAATTTATGACCTTTTCTTTATTATTGTTATATGTATATACATTTCATATATGTGCATGTTTATGTGCATATATGCATACACACATATACCATTTAGTCAAGTTATCTTTGTTTGCACATATGTTTCCCAGGACCACTTGAAGCATAACAGCCGGTGTTAGGACTGAACACACCTGTGTTGGAGTTCAGGAGTAGAGGAGCCTGGCTTTCCTCACATAGTTGTCATTCTTAATTATTTAGCAAATAGTAAATGATGCTTATTTTTCTCTATACCAATTTATGTATACTTCTGTTGCAAACAACTATCTTTGTGGCAGGAATTATCTCACATTACCATAGTTCCACAACAGCCTATAATGCTCAGTTACAACACAGAAAGAAATGATATGCTATTCTTCTGTGAAACACAGTCTAAGGGACTTGCTCTGTTTAGAGATATATCCTGACCCAACCTCAGTAGATGTACATCATTTAACAGAATCCATATCTCCTTATTTCTCTCTTTTCTTTTTAATTTTTTAAGTCAACTTTCATATTTTTGCAAAACTTTAAGACATCCATCCAACCTCGAATTAGTGTCCTATGACTTCATGAATATACAATTCTCTGTCGATAATTATATGCTTCAGCGATTATTATTCATTTTTCTCAAATATTTCCTTAAACTTATGTGACCTTTATGTTAAAAGAAAACCTCAGTATACCAGCCTAAATATTCCTTCATCATGCATCATTTTATACCTTAGAACTATTTGACATACCACATATTTCACTAATGTACCATATATTGTTTCATGCAATTTACATTAACTAAAATGTAAATTCCAGGGAGCTAAATATGCTTAACATCTATTAGCAGTATTTATTTCAGGATTATTGTATTAATTTCTAGAACAACATTACTCATCTCAGTCAAATAATATATTAATTACTATCTCATGATTGTATATTTTCTTGGGCAGTTATAGTAATTGCATAATGCCCTTGGTAATCTTCTATAACATATATGCAAACAAATATACTGTAATATTTTAAAACTTAATTATTTTATTATTGTTAATTATGTTAAAACATTATATCTTATTTTATTTTGTGTTGTGGATTTGTAATCCAAATATTGTGTAGGCTGAAGAGACATTTAGTTGAGGCCACCTAGGGATACAAAAGACTTTTATGTCAGATTTAGCTACACGGCAAGAAATCACCTCACAAAACAAGAAAAAACAATAATAAATAATTTTAAACAATAAGAACAGCCAGGTGGTGTGGGGGGCATGCCTCTTTAATTCCAGCATTTGCGAGACAGAGGCAGGTGGATATCTGTAAGTTCAAGACTATCCTGGTCTACAAAAATTAGAAATCTTGTCTTGAAAAAAAAAACAACCCTATGAAAAACATGGCATCTTAGACTTTTTATGCAAAATATTTCCAGATTTGACTTAAGAGAAATATTTTTCTAATACCACAATCATTTATCTAAAGTCTTAAATAGTAGCATTTGCTACCAAATTTACATAGCTTTATGACAACCAAGTCTCTTGCAGAATACCATCTATTCTGATTAATTATACTGATTAACAGTAAAGCTGAAACATCTGAAAATCTTGCTTAAGCCTATGAGTAGGAAACCTCTGTCATACCACATCAAATAATCAAAATGCATGTATTTAAAATCATCGGCTAACACAGACAAAAGCAGTTTGGCTTAAAACTCAAGTTAAACAAAACTTTAAAAGGTGTGTATATGTGAATGGGTGCTAATAATAAAGTCATATACAGAAAATCTCCATAGAAGAATACCTAGAGAGATGTGTTCTACTGCTCGATTGACAGTCATAGGTTATTAATCACAGCTATAGCAAAGGAAAAAAGAGTTTTGTCATAATTTATTCAGTTCTTTATTTTTCAATATATGTTGTATATATGTGTGATTATTCATGTCTGCTTACATATGTGTGTAAATTTGCATGTGTAGAAGTGCTTTTGGCAGTCAGATGCCAATATTAGGGCATTTTTCAAGTCAAATTATGTATTATTTTCTGAGACACGTTCAAACACTGAGCTTGAAGCTCACCAATTTGGTAAGATTTGTTTACCAACATGAGCACAGAGTCCTTTTATGTTGTTGTACTTTCCAGTGGTAAGTTTACAACACACATTGTTGTGCCTACAGGTTTACATAGTTAAATGGTATCTGAACACAAATACTCTTGCCTGAGCAACTATTTGAATCACCTTAAAAGCCCCCCAGATATTTAAAAAATACTGTTTTTAACTATTGTTCTGAGCAAGAAGGTTGGAGACAACGTGAAATGAACTGAACTTACAGCTGTCAAGCCATCGGTCGCTATTGACCTGGCAGTGTCACAGGCTAACTTTTGCACTAAAGGTATGGCAGCCATTTCATTTATTTTTAATTAACACTCTATTTGTTTCCTTTTACTGTCAGAGTCACTAGAAGTCAGTTAACTAAGTTAAGTAAGATCAAGCCATGGCTCCAGTATTTCTAAACTAGACTTCAACCCCTCAATAATTACTGAACCGTTATTAAGAAGACTTCCTAGTGGATACTCCATGTCAGAAAAACATAATGAACCAAGATGTAAAATAAGACCACATAAGAGAGAAATATAATAAGAGAATAAACTTCAAAATCTCTCATCAAAATTTTGAAGTTTTTCTCATTCAAAACTATCCAGGAAACACTCAAAATTCTACTTATGTTCTACGTTAGGTTTTCTTTGAATTGTTAAAGAAGTTTATGACAGTTTACCACATGATTAATTTAACATGTGACCAATGAGAAATAACTATGGAAAAAATATTTCTAAGATGATACTCAGTTTTCAAAATCAATTAAGTCATTGAAATACATAAAACATTTCAACAGAAAGATGGGGTTTATTGTTACATACAAAGAATAAAATTAAATTAAAATTCTCATAAATTATTGGTTATTTTATGTCATCAGTGTGATAGTTAAGATATTCCTAGAGAGAGTTCATAGGTGACGCCCAGATTTCCCTGGGAAGAGGAAATAGAGGAGACTTCATGAGTTGGCTGAGGGTGTGTGGGAATGGATACAAGAGAGATCAGGTTGGGGAGGGCACTGAAGGAGAGAGCGTGAGAGAGTCTGCTGCACGAGGGTACAGAACTCTGGCACAGGGGAATATTCCAGGAGTCTATATGGAGGACCCCAGCTTAGACTCCTAGTAATAGCACATTGATACCCTGAACTAGTTATCCTCTGTGACCAAATTGGCCTGGCCAAATTGTCATCAGAAAGGTGTAATCCAGAAACTGGTATAGAGCAATGCAGAGAGCATTCAGAGTTCTGAATTCTGCAGTGGAGTAGAAGACAGACTGTAAGAGCCAGAGGGGTCAAACATACAACAGAAAGTCTCACACAGTCAGCTAACCTGGACTCATAGGGGCACACAAAGGTTGAACCAACCATGGAGCCTGTATGATACCAACCCAGAACTCTACAGATGTGTTACAGTAGTGTAGACTTGCCCTTTTATAGAACTCCTTACAAAGGGAACAAGGTTTGTCTCTGACTCTTTTACAGCCTCTGGGATCCTAATTCTTGCACTGGGTTGTCTTGCTCAGTCTTGAGGAAGTGTTAAGTCTTACTGTAACTTGATATGCCATGTTTTATTGATAGTCATAGGAAATCGATCTTTTTCTGGATGGAGACAGAGAAGGAGATGGGGGAATAGGTGGGAAGTGGAGAAGAGGGACAGAAAGAGAAGGGTGGGAATGTTGAGGCTATGACCTGAATGTAAAATAAATAGATGAGTTAAAAAGAAAGCTCTTTCTTGAATATATGCAAAATCTATAACATAGATTATATGTAAATTTGCTAACATCTAGTATTCTACAAAATGTAACAATTTCTAAGAGTATACGAAATATGATCCCAAAATAAAATCTTGATCAAATCTCATCTATGATCAACAGAAAATCACTTTCTACAAGTTGAATTCCAATAAACATTTATTGATTTCTTTCACACAGGCTATCCACTGTGTTATTGGACATATCTATAAAGACCAAAAATTAAATATCTTCTGTAGGCCCATATTTCTATATGGTGTGGCAGCCAGGCTCTGAAGCCATCGGCCCCCACCTGAGGTGGTCAGATAGCCCTGTAGACAGGCTGTCCCTGACCTAAAAAAAGCCAGGATATGCTGCTCCTTTCTCTTTCGTTAAAAATGTAGATCGCCTGGGGAGAGGTGTTTGCCGAAGCTGATGACTAAATTGCAGGTGTTTCCCTAGCCCTGCATCCTCCGGAAAGAGAATATTAATGAGGTATCCACCTTGGGTTACCTGGCAGGGATAAGAGATGTTTTGTATAATAAATGTGGGTAGATCTTCAGGATGGGGAGAAGCCTGAGATGCCCTTCCATGATAATGGTGTAAGCTGTGTCTGGTTATTTCTTGTGCCTCCATACCAGTCCAGAGAGGGAAAGATAATTTCTATGTTGGGGCCCATGGGCCTGACAATTTCTATGTAAGCAAATCAAAAGGATTCACAATGAAAAGTAGGTAACATGGTGTGTGAGGGACCGGAAAGGACCCTCGGGTCAAGCAGGCTGATTCACCCCCTGCGCCCTTCCGCTTGGGATAGCCTGCTTGAGTTAACAGCAGGTACTTATCCTAAGCACATCTTATGGTCAACCATGCAACTGAAGGATCCTCCCTCTGATGGTATTTTCAGCCTACTTCCCCTTTGGCCTAGGGCTCAGTAGTTTTCCACCCCCTTCTAACCTTACCTTGCCCTACCAGATCTACCCTATAAAAAACGAGACCCTGCTTGCAATAAACGGAACCTTGACGCATCTCAGACTGACTCTGTCTTTCCTTATGCACTTGGTTCCCTTTCCCTTTCCCCCCATTATTCCTAGGTGATGCCTCCTCGAGACTCATAAATAACCTGGCCTGCTGGACGGGTCAATGGTGTGATAAAATGAGATGGGAATTTGAAAGAGAAACCATATCTTCTACATTTATGCAAAGATAAGAAACAAGAGAGCAGTTATTATAAACAACAAAGGGCACTGTTGGGACCTTTAGTTCTGCTAAAGATCAGATTTACCTGTGTTCTCGATTTTCACATATTAGGTTAGATTTCTGTAAATTGTTGAACTGGTTGGGCTTTTTAATATAGAGTTTGATGTGTCAAATTTGACATTTCATTTTGTTTTCTGTGTGTTATCACCATTTAGGTATCATTTCTTTTTTCTCGCTGTTAGAAAAAAGATGTGAAAGCACTCTCATCTATTACATTTAGATGGAATGGATAATAACACTGATTTTGAAGCTTATAAGCTCCTGTTTCATCACTACAAGCTCTATATAAACCAGGGAAATACAAAATTGGAGGAAACTTTTTTTCTGCATTCCTTTCTTAAGTATCCATCTGGACATCAACAGTACATGCCTATGTCAAACCAAGCTTGTTAATCTTAATTACATCTCCTTTTGTCCCTGTGTTTTGTCATAGTGGTGTTTGAGATGATGTAGTATTTATATAAATATTGCATAATGAAATGGGAGACATATACAGTTATTAACCACAGGACTCTGATGTATTCACCCCAACAGAAGCCGTTTTGATACTTTTGACACTTCACAGAATGGCATAAAGCAAACGAACAGAGTTCTGTTTTCCTCGGATTCAATAAAACTGACCAATGTGGTTATGTTTTCAATTTATAAAGAAAGAAGATCTAGTAAAAGCATAATTCTGTCTTTTGCAGTTAAAGGATATCAGTAATAACATACTATATACTGATATCCAGATAGATTGTGAGTAAAACTTATTAAAGTCAGATTAACAGAGAGAGGTTTTAAAGAGAAAGAACCAAACAGGTGGCCAGAAAAGTATGTAAACATGTCATCAAGAATTATTTTATTGCTGTGTTTTGTTAAAGGAGGCTGCTTGTTCTTCCTGGCTAGCTTAGACCTGAAATGATCATACAGAAACCATATTATTCAAATCATTGCTTGGTCCATTAGCCCTAGCTTCTTATTGGCTAAATCTCATATTTTAATTTAACCCATTTTATTAATCTGTATATCAGCACGAGGTCGCGGCCTACCAACAAACTTTCAACATGTTTTTCTCTGGCGATGGCTCCATAGCATCTGACTCTGCCCATCTTCCTCCTAGCATTCAGTCGAGTTTTCCCCTACCTAAGTTCTGCCCTATCACCAGGTCAAGGCAGTTTCTTTATACATTCACCAATAAAAGCAAAGAATGGACAGAAGGACCTCCCACACCAATGCTTATTTACCTGAATATTAGTCAGAGGAGAAGCTTCTTCTTGCAGCAGCTGACAGTTAACTCACAGACTAATAAGTGAACAATGTGCTGAGAGTGGGACACTTTGAATCCTTCAGCTCTAAATGGGATGCCTTTGTGTCACCAGGCTCCTCAAAACTCAGCTCCGTGTGGATGAGAAGCCAGAAAGACTGTAAAAGATGATGTGTTTTTCTGACAAAATAGCATTGGTGAACATAAATTCACAGATACAATACAAGTCAAAACAGATATTGTGAAGGTGAAGAGTACTCAAAGTCCCAACACTAACCAAATGGAGGAATTTTTATTTACTTCAAGAGAGTGACACTGGGCCTATCAACCACACTCTAATACATGCCCCATGCTAAGGAGTGATTGGTATAATGGTCTGTCCTGTCTCTTTAAGAGAAAAGCCATGCCCACCCTCTCCCCAGTCTGCTGAGGCAAGCTGGTCTTCAGCTTCCAGCATGAGTTCCTCCCTTTTCCATTTCCCTCTCTCCCTCTCGAAGAGGCAGCTTCTGCCTCTCTCCATTCTCCCCACTTCTTCCCTTTCCCCCTACTTTTTTTCTCTCTCTCTGCCCCTCTCTTTGCTCTTCTCCTCCTCCCCGTTCCTTTCCATAAGTCACTAAATAAATATCCAACCTCACTCTGAATGGCCTGCCTATCTGTCTGTTTCTCACCCTCTGGGAGGTCCTCTGTCTCGGACCAGCCGCCTTTGGAGACCTGCGGTGTGGTCATGTGGCACACTCAGCTGTTTACCATCACTTCAGGGACCTGTGTGCTGGTCTCGTGACCCGCTACCCACTGCAGCCACTTGGGAACCCTCAGCATTTTACTTTTACCATTAAAATTGGCAGACATGAACTGCACCCCATTTTTTTGATATTTTATTTAACCTTGATTTTGGTTTCTTTTCCTTTTTTTAAAGGAGAAACCAAGCATAAAATTGATTGCATAGAGAAATGGGGGAGCCAGGGGAGAAGTTATAGGAATGAAAAGGTATATAATGAAAATATAAAAAATAAAATTCTCAATAAATACATAGGTCTAAATATAAAAGGTTTTAATAATATAAAAATATTTAAAGTATAAAAAGGTTATATTAAGTTTTAACCAGATGTCTGAGGTTATTAATATTGATAGTGGTTAAAATTATGACATTTCTCTGGTCAGAGTAGAAATAGGTTATTTATTGATTGTAGCATAATGACAAATGAATCCTGGAGGAAAAAAGAGAAAACAAATCTAATGTACTCTGTGCACTCTGTAAATAGTTCAAGTAGTTCCATAAAAAAAACCAAAATTTACAGAAATATTTATATGCCCAACTCTTTAAAAATCTTCACTTTATGTTTTCATATTTTGATTATTCATAAACTGTAATGGAAAATGTCTAGCGTTATAATAACAGAAACATTTATGACCTAGTTGAACAAACTTCAATGTTTCAAGTAAGCAAAGCTTATTTCTCATTTATTTCATATAGAACAACAAAATTGATATAAAAATATAGGTTCAAAAAATATTGGTAAACTAGTCACAGTTTGGCCTTTAGAAAATCAAGAAATTTAGATTGGTGGTTGTGGTGCACTCCTTCAATTATCATCTCTGTGAGTTCAAGGCCAGCATCGTCTTCAAAGAGACAGGACAGCTAAACCTGTTGCACAGAGAAACTCTGTCTAAAAACACCAAAAATAAATAAATAAATATGAATAAATAAGAGAAAAGAGAAGAGAAAATGGAAGTATTCATTGAAAGACTTTTTGACTGGTCTGGAACTCACATGGTACAGTGGACTGACCTCAAACTCATAGAGCTCCACCTTTCTTTGCCTCCCTTGTTCTGGTATTAGCAATATATTTTTAAATATTTATTTATTTATCATCTATCTATCTATCTATCTATCTATTTATTATGTATACAACATTCTGTGTGTGTGTATGCCTGCAGGCCAGAAGAGGGCACCAGACACCATTATAGATGGTTGTGAGCCACCATGTGGTTGCTGGGAATTGAACTCAGGTCCTTTGGAAGAGCAGGCAGTGCTCTTAACTTCTGAGCCATCTCTCCAGCCCTAGCAATATATTTTTTTAACTAGATTACTTTTTTAATTTAATGAAGAAATTTACAACTAATTGCTATTTCACAGTTTAGAGATAAATGCAGTAAACATGTTCACATATTTCCTAAATAATTTCACATAATTATGAAAATGTAGGAATGAATATGCACATAAACAATATACAATTCCACAGCCTATGCTGTTTGCCAGTTTTGCTTTATTCTGAGTAGTTTTTAACTATCTTTCCATTCCAGTAATTAATTACACATGTCATAAAGCTTCTGTCATTTAATATTTTATTTAATTAATTTTATACATTGGGTATGGACAACGTGAGAGTTTGATATATATAATATATATTAAATAGTATATATATATACTGAATTGCTAATTAACATGTATATCCCTTCATCTAGTTATTATTGTTAAGACAACTTGAGTATATTAAATAATTCATATTGTGCATATAAAGTTAAAGTAAACTTGGAAGTTGTGGTGCATGTTTTTAATTCCAGCACTCAGGAGGCAGAGGCAGGCAGATCTCTGTGAGTTTGAGGCCAGCCTGGTCTCCAAGAGCTAGTTCCAGAACAGGCCCCAAAGCTACTGTGAAACCCTGTCTCAGAAAACCAAAAGGGAAAAAAAAAGTTAAAGTAATGGAATCTTCCATCATTTTCTGCGTTCACATTAATTATTTGATCATATAATCAAAGGCAGCCTAAATACTTTATGTTTTTCTTCGTTAAATTTATTTATAATTATGTTAATCTGAGAGAAATACTCTCCTCAAACGGATTTTCTATCAGGAAGCTATGTTTATAAGAAAGTGTTGCTTCTCATTTTCTTTGGTACAAACTGTAAATCCATTCAGGTTTCAGAGCTTCATTTCTTTATGTGAGAAATGATATCCATGAACTAAATATTCACTTAGCATAAATTTTAAAAGGAAAAATAGAACAGTTTTCTAATTTAACCCTTCAAGGAGATATGTTGCCTTCCAATCACCTGTAGACCACAGGAAAAGGCACTCATCACTCAGGAAATAGCCTCCAGAATAAGAGTGTGAAAATATAAAGTCAAAGCATTTTTGACTGTGGAAGCTATTATAATAAAATGGTTTAATTTCCCTGAGCATAAAATATACTCTCCAAGGAACCCACCTATTAATGACATGCTATGATTAATTAATTGGTTCTGGGAACTATTATACCATATTAGTCTCTTTCATATTAGAGTTCCCAAGGGTGGCAAATAAATAAGACAGTGAATTTGCTTCTACGTGTTCAGTGATTTCCTGCCAAGATGTTCTGCTGATATGAACTTTCTCTGCCGTTTTTCACTCTGTACTCTCTCAGAAAGGTAGTTTAAGAATGTTCGATAGAAAAGCCTTTTGTTCTATCTGGACAGATTTCTCCTCTTTCCTTTTGTATGTGTGATATAGGCAGACATTTCCTTTGGAAGCATGACAATGGAGTACAAAAAGGTTACTTTCAGTGATACCTATCATAGCACTGTAACCAGTGATAAAGTTCCAAGTTGTTGTCTTTCTCAAAACCAATACCAACCCTGTTGCATCTGTGTAATTACAAATAATTCTCTATTTTCTAGTTTGGTCCCTGCTGTCATTTTAAAGATGTATTTACAACTCAAGGCACAATTTTGTTTTTTTCATTATTGCATGAGAAATGTGAATGGTGTTATTTATTTTCTTGCATAAATAAGCATCAGCTAAACATGGACACTTAGTTTATAAAAAATTATAATTAGTGAGGCCTGAATTTTTTTGACACACCATCATTGGTTTTCTCAGCTCAGTGATTGAGAGAAATTTATGAGAATATTTAGTCACTACTTACTTAAGTACTTATATGTAGTAATAAAAGTATTTTCTTAAATTTTAAAAAGTTTAATATCAAATTAATATATTTATATCAGTGTTTAAATAATTAAATAGATCCTAATTTGAAACAGATACATTTCAGAAACATTGAATTTCTTACCATCCACATAGAATACATGGTAATAATTAGATAATTGCTCCTCAGAGGTTTAACTTTGAAAAGTTCACATATTAAATTATGGTCTGAATTTTCAGACATCAAATATAATGTTCTTTTCTATGCTGCATTGATCTTATTCAGTGAAAAGGCCTTCAAAATAGGCAATAAGGAGAAGAACTTTCATCTCCATTCATCCATCAGAAATACATACCCTTGATAAAAATCTTATAATGAGAATAAAGTTAATGTTTTATTTCTCATTCCACTACCCCTGTAAAGATCCTCATCTCTACAAGCACCTTTCTTAGATTCATGTCTTTAAGTTTCTGGCTTCTTACCCACTAAGATTATACAAAGACATCTGTATGACACACTAAGATTATACAAGGACATCTATATGATCATGTATTTGTAACTGTTCATCAGCTAATCACAGGCTCAATTATGGATATATCTTAAAGACAGTGATTAACTCTTCACCAGTTCATAAGTCAATAGTTTAGCAGGGAGGAATAGAAACCCTTCAACCCCTACTGGACCCATAATTGACTAATTAAAGAATAGTCTTTTATCATCCCAGTGGAGGCTACCTAAGAAGCTATAAGTTGACCAGATTTGTTGTCATAATATTTAGTTATTTGAATTATTTATACTCTAAAGTTTAATCCTCTGTCAGATGTATATCTATACTATCTTGTCTCTTCTCTTTATTGCAATTCCTTAAACCAGCTAAAAGTATATTTTGCTAGATAGAAATGTTAAGCTTCCATTGAGTATTATATTTTTATTGTTGTTCTTAATTCTGACTGATCAGAAGTTGTTTCAGATGTCTTTTTCTATACCTATATTTTTCATTTTTCTTTTACCAGATTCAAAGTCTCAAGAAAGATAGGGAGAAGATTCAATTTTATTCTATCTGTGTATATATGTTTTGTTATTCTTAATGTAGAGGCAATATTTTCTCTAGTTTATATTTTTGGGTCTTACAAACTTGATCCAAAGATTATGTCTGGAGAAGGCATTAATCCAGGAGAAGATCAAACTAACACCCTCTGTTGTTTCCCTGAAATTAAGTGGTAAAACTGTATTTTAAAGATTTTCTTCTCACTCACTGCTGCTGCTCTTAGTTTGGTATAGGGAAGCTTCTTTGTGCAGAGAGTGATGGTTAATGTGCAGTTTTAGGTATGTTCGATGTGCTGAGAATAAGTGACTGACAAATGCTAGTCTCTAAAGACGAAATTGATAACACACACACACACACACACACACACACACACACACACCAAGCCCCATATAACATCTGAGTGAAAAAAGACAGAAATAATTTAAGAGTCAGAAGACAGGGAAGATTGGCATGGAAAGTAGCCATAAAGGTACATCTTTGCCATTGTAGCTATATTACTTACTTCTCTGTGACCAAGATAAAATAACATGACTAAGGTAGCTCATAGCAGAAAGATTTCATTGGTACTTATATTTTCAGAGGGATAAAAGTCCATCAATGAAGAGGAATATGGAATAAATGGCAGAAATGACTGACT
Source organism: Arvicola amphibius (assembly GCF_903992535.2). Taxonomy (NCBI): domain Eukaryota; kingdom Metazoa; phylum Chordata; class Mammalia; order Rodentia; family Cricetidae; genus Arvicola; species Arvicola amphibius. The sequence goes on from NC_052058.2 coordinate 73,601,986, forward strand.
GCAGGAACAGAGCACTGGCAGCTCACTTCTTGAACAACAATCATGAAATAGAGAAAGCAAGGCATCTGTAGTAGACAACGCATTTTTACTACCAGTGCCCACCATTATTGTTATACCTCCTCCTGTAAAGCCACACCTTCCAAACCCACTCTACTAGTACTGCCAATGGGGAATCATTTACTAAAATGAAGTCTATGTGGACATTAACAGTTGAAACCACTAAAGTTTTTACTAAGAAGACATGGTAGCTATTGAATATCTACAAATTGTCAGTTCCTCCCACTTACAAATATCAATAGATATTATGAGTTCCCAACCTTACATATTAGTCTATAAATGCTATAAAAGGGTGTTGACATATTTTCTGCCAATGTAATCACTAGAGGATTATGTGAAAAGAAGGTAATGAGAAAGACAGGAAAAGGCAAAGGCAAATGAGAGGGTATTGAGCAATGAAGATAAAAACAATAATTGAATATATATGTGTGTGTATATATACATATATTTATGTATATATATATATATATATATATATATATACAATGACAAAATAGAGAAACAGAAAAATACAGAAATATTTTTGATAAGTTTAATAAAATGAAAACATACAATCTTAATTCAAGTAAAATATATATTTTGCTTTTATTAAATCTCAAGAGCTTTACCACAAAAAAGGAACTTAGTCTTCTAATATAGCAAACAAAAAAGCATGTTAATAATAACACTGATATGTACACGTGAACATGTGAGTGCATACAAAATGTGTGTGTGCGTGTGTGTGTGTGTATATGTGTGTGTGTGTGTGTGTGTGTGTGAGAGAGAGAGAGAGAGAGAGAGAGAGAGAGAGAGAGAGAGAGAGCAAAAGTCAAGCCAGGATTGAAATGAATTACAAAATTTAGCAAGAGTATATTATAGACTGTAGATCCTGCAATCCCTGATCACCTAAGTGATCATTTGAATATAAATATCTTCTTTTTTTTTTCCTCATGGTTTATTTTTTTTCATTTGTCTTCTGAGTTCATGTATATTGATGTGAATTAATTTTTTTATAACTTTTTTCTGAAATAGACTTCAGTCACTTGTGTGTTTGCATGTAGAGTCTGCAAAACTTTTCCTAATTCATAAATTAATGCCTCATTTATAATTCAGCACATATTACTTAGGAACTGTTACAGCCATCAATACTTTACCAGTAAATCTTGAAACAATTTCCTTCATTTAGACAATGGACTGAACCTTGATAATGACTCTTTCAAAAAAGATATATATATAAATATATGACATTTTATTATTCCCAATGTTTTTAAAAATTTTTGCCTGTAATTATTAATTACTCACAAGTGATGAGAAAGGATACCTTGATTGATAGTATCACCTGACTTATACAAAATTCTATTTCTGTATGATATTTTAATATAAGTGCATATTATTGATGTGATATCAAAGAAATCAATCTAGAGCAATTTATGTGTTTGGTTCAGGGGACTTGTGAACATAAGTAAAATTATTAAAAGTGCTTGAATCAAACAGAACCTATCAAGTTGTTTGGATTCAAACATTTTCTGGGCCATCTTTAAAATATACAGATAGATATATAAGTGACTAATTTCTTTGACTAAAAATATGAATTGACATTGACCCTATCAATTTTTTATATTATTTTTTACTTTGAGAGTTTTTACCACATACAAAACCAGCATATAAAACAAAAGATCACAAATAAAAAACTAAGTATGCAAAGGAAATAAAATTTTAGGAAGTGAATATGAATTTTGATATTTATTTTTACCAGAGAAGAAAAAAATAATGAAGAGTAAAAAGATGTTGGGAATTTAGTTGAAATACAGAATGCTTACTTAGCATGCACAAGACCCTGGGACTGACGCACAGAACAATTAATTCAAAACCAACTTGTTGTCTGTATTGGGATTAGTACAACAGCACAAAAGTTTTTAATTGTAATTTTAAAATAAGTATATTTGAAAGTCTGAGTCTGTAAAAGGATGGATAAATAAATGACACTATCTGTTCATGTTTAATGTAAATGGAATTTTAGTGAACTCAGTAATGTTCTTTGAAAATATTTCAAGACATTTGTTGTCAGCAATAGGTTATTAGAGTAGAACAGCTACCTTATAGAAATGAGAAAAAAATGTGAGTCTGAAGCAGAGTAAAGATAAAAGATTAAAGCAAAAAGAAATTATAGAAGTTCAACATGATGAATGCATTAATTTTCCTGAAGCCATTAGTGTCCAATGTACACTCAGATCAAAGCAGCACAATGTAATTCATGAATGCTTACAAATAGCATAAGTTTAAAATTATATAAACAAATTTTCTGTGTGTTTAAAGTAGGCATATAAAAGTAGAACTCCTAACAAGGATATGTTAGAGAAACAAATATTCTCTCTGATTTGCTAAAAATTGAAATTCTAAGGTACATTCCAATTGTTATAAATAACAAACACTACTTTAAAAGATATTTCTACGATTCAGTTTTCAAGGAGAATATGATGTCTGTGAAGAATAGACTTGAAGTGGTGATCATAGCAGTGTTGCATGCTTGAGTCTTCCATTAGAGCAAGGCCTGATTATATGCAGATAAAAATATTTTAATACTAATTTTAATATTAAGTGGTCTTCAAATGTGAATTATTCACTATAATATTAAAACTCATTATTATTTAGGTCATTCTATATTTCTCCGTTCTGAAAGACATTTTGAGAATAAGAAGAATCAAAACAATGGATACAAGTGCACAGATACTTTACAATTCATTAAATAATGTAGAGTTATTGGAACAATAATATATATTAGTAAGGACACCTCTAACTCAAAGATTACTCACCAGACTTAGATTTACGTGTATTTATAGATACATTTTTATAGGGTTTGATATTAAATCCTCCCTGAAATGACTGAACATAATGTCTGTGAGTTTATAGTTTCCTGCAGAGCTCTCAAATCATAAAGAACAATGACAGAAATATAGAAAGTGACCAAAACTGTTGACCTTGATGTATGTAAAATCAGAAATGATGGCCACAATAAAACTCTTTTTCTGCCTTGAACTTTATCATTTCTAATCAGAATATCCTCCAGTATAGCATTTTCCATTGTGATACCAGAATGAGACCTAAGAAATTGAGCAGAGAAATTCTGGAGGTAATGGTGATTTTATGAGACACTTTTTTGCCTACAAGTCAGTCAACCCTAAGACATCTAAAGGTACTCTGCAAGCACAGTACCTGAATGCTGTTCCCTCCCCACTCACAGTTAACCTGCCTCAAATGTCCTCTGTGAGTTACGTGACATACGAACTTAGGTCTATTAAAAAAAGAAAACTAGAAAAGATGTTTAAGTATATTTTGCAAGTAAAAGTTTTTTTTTGTTTGTTTTGTTTTGTTTTTTTTTTTTTTTTTTGGTTTTTCGAGACAGGGTTTCTCTGTAGCTTTGGAGCCTGTCCTGGAACTAGCTCTTGTAGACCAGGCTGGTCTTGAACTCACAGAGATCTGCCTGCCTCTGCCTCCCGAGTGCTGGGATTAAAGGCGTGCGCCACCGCCGCCCGGCAAGTAAAAGGTTTTTTAAAATAAAAACTGGAATAACTTTCCTTGAACACAATGGCCTGTGTCACCTCATTGTCATTTCAAACTTCTCCTCCTATGAAATCACAAAGAATGTTTTGCTTAATTCAGCTAATGCTATAGGCCTAACTATTACAACCATCATCCTTTTTAGCCCAGGTATCATCTTTCATGTTTATAATATACAAAGTTTGTTCACTCTCTCTGTTTCCATATACAAATGTAATGAGGTATATGTAATGGGTTATGTCAGAACAGGATGACATGTACATGCGGTAATGCCAATGTGTAATTCAAATTTCTATCAGTGTCAGTGATGAAAGACACTGTCTTCTAACATATCATATTTCAAAATAACTATACATAGATTGGAATGGCCATTAATTTAGACTGATATTTGCAATGAACAAAATTAAAAAAAATATTATAAATATCTAGTTAAAGTGTTAATAAGTTACATAATTTATATTTGGATATAGATTTTTCAAGATTTTCATGTAGTCAAACTTCCTTACATACCACAGAAATACTCTATACTTTCATGTTAAAAAGAAGATAAATAAAACATAATAAAACATAATAGTAATTAATAATAATGAGGAGGAGGTTTCAAAAATACAGAGGGGATAAAACAGCATGATTTTGGACAATGTAATGACACATTTATCTAAAGATGCATGTCATTCAAGTTAAAGCAAATATTTCATTGCTAAACTAAGTCTTTTTTCCACCTTATTAATGTTAAAATTAATATAAGATATTTGTATCTAACATTGTCTTCACAGTATCTTCTATCTGATCAGAAAATCTATGGTAAATGGCTTTAAAGGGTGTATTTTTTAATGTTGTTTAGTCTTAACATCAGACCATAAAATAAAATTATCATCTCTTGATAAAACAGAAAGTGAATTTTGAGATGAGTATAAAATTACAATTTTATAAATTAATATAAAAGTCTGGAACAAGTAAATCAAAGTAAATTATTTAGTTACTTGTGGAAAACATATACACAAGAAATTTATGATGAGGGAAAGAAAATAGTTTGGTTTAGAATAGGAAATGCAATATCACATTTTCATTTTGTATATGCTTACTTTCAGCACCCTTTTAAAAAATCATAACACCTTAATTACATGCTTTTATTTCCATTAACAGCTTGTAAGAAGACGAACTGAAATGTTACTAAATGTGCTGCATTCACTACTAATACATACACAGTTTGTGAAATGAGAATAATTATTTTTGTGACCCCCGTGGAAAAAATAATTTTAGTAATATTAGCACAGCCAAATAGAAATAAATAATACAAAGTCAAAAAACAGAACAACCTATGTATATAAAACATTTAAAACAAGTAATATTTATGATATCTCTTCTGGGCTAAAGGAATATGCTAAAATTTTCTAATAATTACTGCTCATTTTGAACCTGGCATTTATAAATATTATTAAACAGAGGTGATGATACCAAAAGTAATTCTGAAGGTAAGTAGAAAGCTGAAGCCAAACACAACTATAGAATTACAATGAACAGTTAGTGTGAACCTACAAATGAATTATAATTTGAAAATAATGATGTATATACAAAGAAAATTAACCAGTGGCTTACAAATGTGATAGTATGATTGAATTTCTATTAAATGTATAGGATATGTCTTATTTCCAAGGTATTAAACATTTGTTTGCAGTTTTTATTTGATTCAATGGATGATAGTGAAAATGCAATTTGAGGATGGGCACGAGAAACTGGAGGACATATTATTAGAGATTCCTATCTAGATAAAAGTGATAGGATTAACTGCTGACTATATACTGCTGGAAGTTTTAAATTTTGTAATTAATAATTTAACAAAACTACAAAAACCTAATTTCTCCTGCAATTTACAATTAGTGGCTTCAACAATCTGGTCTAGCTGAAGGAAAGCTTGTGTATGTATCAGTCAACAGAGTAGAGTGCTAATGTTAGGACATTCCATCTCAGAAATATATGGAAATAACAATAAAATATAACACTATATTACTATATAATTAGGAGTTAGGAAAGCCAAAATGAATCCTTCTTCTCAAATAATCATACATATAAAGTAAGAACTTCATTAAAGACAAAACATGGAAATGTGCTAAAGACTCAAGGTAATATGACTCAATTTCAAAAAAGACATTTAAACATACTCATTTGTCACTCTGGATACATTGATAAAATCTCTGTGTTTCTTCAAAACCTTTTGTTTAGCAGACTCTTATGATGAAATATAGATATAATATAAATGGTTAAAAGTATCATCTTTGAAATTATTTAAAATAAAATTTATAAAATTTGCCTCATAAAAATAAAAGTGTTTTTGAATCATTTGTTTAAAGCAATCTTGAATTTTCTGGTTATAGCTAAAGTGTGCTAACCTTCTGCCTCCAATGGGCCTTGTGTGTACTTGCTTGTATATCACATAAGCAGAATTCTCACATTCAAAAATCCATCTAATGTTTGCTGAATATATTTTCCTCTTAGCTCACTATAAAATTTATAATATGAACTTTATGCCATTTATCATAGCTCAATAAATAATGAGAGATGTGAGCACATGATTCACATGAAATCATAGCTAAACATGACTTTTCCTAACTGTACATAGTTGCCACTGTAACAGTTTTTTTCCTAAAAATAACTGCACTCTAATTATTCTCAAGAGGAAAAAGTCTTGGTGGCAGTTTGGAAACTGATTTATATTTGTTTCTGTTGTAAGTGATACCATTTTGTGCTATTGGCAGGCTTCAAGGATGTATTTTTCACCCTTGTTTATATAGCATGAATAAATCACATCAATAAAGCTTTTTATTAACTCTTTATAATATGTACAGTAGTCGTTTGTTTTGTCAATAAATTGTTGATTTTTATTGGCCATGTCACTTTTAAACAGAGCATAAAATGCAGCTAAATAAGGGCCTGAGGCATAAAGAAAAGGCTTTTCCTGACAGCATATAAAATCAGGAAGATGAAAATGTGACAACTAAAGTGGAAATTTAAAATAGGCTTCATGAGCACTGTAATTATCATGAAACAAAAACCAAGCTGACTCTTGTTCTCAGAGGAAACCTACCTATATTAGTGAGTATCATTGTACATAATATTTATTTTAAATGAACTATTATTAATGAGTTAATTAATTAATGCATTGCGAAATTTTATTCTAGGTTTCAAAGTTAAATATAGTGTAACTATACTATCTATTTTATTTTGAGATTTGAACTTGTTGTAAGAGGCTGCTTGTATGTTCCTGGCTACTCAGCCCCAAAATAATCAGAAAGTATATTATTTGCAATACTGTTTGGCCAATACCTTGAACATATTTTTGGCTAATTCATATCTTAAATTAACCCATGTCCATTAATCTGTGTGTTGCCATAAGGCTGTGGCATACTTGGTAAAATTCTGGTGTCTGTCCCCAGCGGAGACTTCTCTGTCTCCCTGCCCTCTTTCTCCCAGCATTCAACTTAGCTTTCCCTGCCTGGTTCTGTTCTTCCCTGCAATAGGCTCAAAGCAGTTCTTTATTAATGGTAATCACAACATACAGAAAGGAATCCCATGTTATGTCCCCTATCCTATTTAAATAAAAAGGAAGGTCTTAATTTTAATATAATAAAATTACATACAACAAAACAGGTATAAAGCAAGAATTATAGTTACAATGTTTATATCTACTTTATCTTTTATAATAACTAAGGAAAACTATAATCTATATTCTTCAAAGACTCCAGAAGGATAAAATATTATTGAAGTTAACAGGAACTGAAATGTAAGCAACTTTCAAAACTCAAGAATTGACAGAGAAATCTTACTGCCTAGACAGTCACGACAGTCACCCAGTTCTTCTGTATCCTTTGGACATCCAATCTTAAGACTTCAGGCACATAGTATCCAGCAGACTTTTCCACAAAGCAGGAAATTTCAAAGACAGTTCAATCTATATTGGAAGTTTGTAAGTCACATATTTCTATGTCTTGCAGAATGTCTGAAGACTCTTTTATGGAGCAGGAATCTTGAAGGATCGTTTTACCTTTATGCAAGTTCAGCAGTCATTTCTCTGTGGGTTTTGCATGTCCAGTTTACACAGCATAACTTCAAGCAGTCCTGGCAAGAGTAGTTTTTTTTTTTTTCCAAATGGCTACCCAACACCATAAGGAACCTCTTCAGCACCTATCATCTTCTTGAGGTAGATTAGTGCTGCCAGGAGCAGATGAGTCTCATTGTCATAAAAAGTCCTAAGTTATTAAAACATTTTAAATGCCATATTGTGTTAGTCTTTGAAAGGCTTGAAGAATTACTTTTCATCTGAAATATATCTGTACATCTAGTAACATGACTACAAGCTTGATTACTATAGATAACTCTCCATTACCCTATATTTCTTAATTATATATTACATTTTAAATGAGCTGTATAAACATGATATCTTAATCAAGAGCATAAATATACATATAACAAAATTGACCTTCAATTTGTATCAATAAACCAAGATCCATACCAATGCAAATCTTTATACCATATCCTCCTATAAAGGTAAACAAATATTTATAAACAATATTTGGGAAGTTGGACATAGTTCTCCAGACCACTTCCTGCTGATTGGGGTCACTGTTAATCAGGTGTTTCGTGAGGGTATTCTGTGTGCTAGGTTTATCTAAGTTAGCAGTTGGGTGAAGTAATTTGGGGGGTGGTCACGGAGACTTTTTTGGTGGTTTTGGTTCATTAAACCATATTAGTCTGGGAGTAATCCACAGGTTCTTATCCTCTGTGGAAATGAAAGAATAACCTCTTTTCCAAAGGAAGAAATCATTAGACCCAAATTATGAAGACATGATACTTTGAGAGTATCTATGCTGGTTTGCTTAGCATCCCATAAAATGAAATGTCTCTCTCTACTTAGATCCTTCACAGTCAAAAATTTCAAGGAAAACACAATAATATACATAATCCAGAGTTTCTATGTGTTTTCCATCTTTACATGGCTTATTTATCTTACTCTATTACTTTTTATACAAGTTTAATATTTATTTTATTATCTTTATTTCTTTAGTCTATGACTGTTACATTTACTGTCTCTACTCTTTTTCTTCTCTCTCAAAAATCTATGTATATTTTTTAAACACATTGTGTATTATTTAGAGGTCTTTATATCTGAATCTGTTCTATTGTGTATCTGTAATTCTTTTCTGTCCAGGAGCACTTCTTAAAATACCAAACAGCAGCATGACTAGAACCAAGGTTGCTTTGTCTTTTAGTTCTGCCCAGTCGAACATGGTGAAGGCATGTTCACTGCCTCTACAAGCTGTGCACACTACCCGAGCAGCAGGTCTATGTCGAGTCATTAAGCAGCTTGTTACACCCTGCTCACAAACACAATTTAAATGCTTAGCCTCCTTAAGAGCAAGAGATATTACTGTCAGCACAACCTAGAAAGCTGCCATTTTGAAACTGGGGGGAGCAGTTGATACTGCTGAATCAAAAAGACCTCTCTTAAGGAGCTATAGCATACTGTCAACAAGCAGAGCCCACCTGAAAAAAAAAGTAGGTAAACTTTATTTTTTTAGTGTCTAGAATTCATTTCCAAATCCTCCTAGGTTTTATGTGGATTTAGCTAGCACCTATTGGAGCACCACTTTATTGTAGGAGGTTGCACTTTCATTTTCTGGCTGCCCAGACTCTGGAAATCATCATTCAGTAACTGACCACTGTAGTGAGAAGCGGTGGGGCTGCGTCCCGCCACCCGGCCAACGGCTAACTTTACACCCGAAATAATTACACGGAAACTGTATTCTTTTAAACACTGCCTGGCCCATTATCTGTAGCCTCTTATTGGCTAATTCTCACATCTTTCTTTAACCCATATTTAGTAATCTGTGTAGCACCACGAGGTGTGGCTTACCAGGAGAGATCTTAACCTGCGTCCATCTCGGAGAGGAGCAGCATGGAGACTCCAATGGCGACTGCCTGAAGCGTCTCTCCAACTCTACTTCCTTGTTCCCACAATTCTGTTCTGTCTACTCCACCTACCTAATTTTCTGTTCTCTTAAAGGGCCAAGGCAGTTTTCTTTATTAATTAACCAATGAAAGAAACATAGACAGATAACTCTCCTCCATCAGACCACAACTACAAAAAAAATCTAGATAACAAAGAAGACCCTAAGAGAGACATACATTGATCTACGTAGGGATATCCTGAGTAAATTGGAAGCATGGGAGTCATGGGATCAGATAAAAGCAGAGAAAAGGGAGGAAAGAAGGGGAACACAGTTAAGAAAGAAAAAAAATTAATAATCATATAAACCTAAAAATTAAAGTCATTTTTGACCTC